>NC_135168.1:12192130-12272130 GCF_041146795.1 Maylandia zebra | reverse complement strand
ACTCTGAACTCAAAGCAAAGTTCAGGGAGGTGAGTGGAAAAGCAGACAAGCTTGGACAATTTTTGAGAGAATTGAGCCCTAGTTTCCCTCGGCTTTCCCGAATGTTCAAGCGGACCATGTGCCTTTTTGGTAGCACATACTTGTGCCAAAAGCTCTTCTCCACTTTGAACTTCAATAAGTCCAAGTACAGGTCCAGACTTACGGATGATCATCTTCAAGACATACTGAGGGTCGCAACTGCTTCCTTCCTCCCTTTTTTAACCATGCCTTTATTGTGGAAAACCTTTCCTTATAACAATATGAGCAGCTAATGCTAATTTGATGTGAATTAGCATTATATTAGTGAGGAGTTAATGTTAAGTAGGCTACCATTAGCAGCTAAAGCTAATTTGAGGTGAATAAGCATTAGTAGCTTATGCTAATACCCTTTTCCCTTGTGTTATAATGATGTGAGACGTTAATGCTAAATAGGCTTCCATGAGTGACTCCTTTCCCTTGCATTATAAAGATGTAAAGAGTTTATGCTAAGTAAGCTGCCATTAGCAGCTAATGCTAATACTGTTTTCCCTTTCTTTATACAACTTGAGCAGCTATTGCTAAGAAGGCCACTTTTCTCTGCTAAGGATTTGTGTGACCATGATGGAAACTCTGATAAGCTAATGCTGCTAAGCTAATGCTGTTTATGGGCCCTGTTAGAATCAATATTTCAATCTCATTCTGTTGTTTGAGAACAATAACAGAAAAATGTGCACTTCAGAACAAATTTATTGTGACTTCAGCTGTGAATGTACAGTTTGTTATTATTTAAGCTTCCATTTACAAATGTTAGCTGACACTTTATTAGGTACACTGGTATCTATATCAGGTACACCTGTGACCTAAATGTTCCCGCAAACAGACTCCTTGGAGACCCCTACATAAATATCCATGAACTATCCAGCTAGACTAGTGTGTCTGTCCCTGAAAATATTCCTGCATGTGTGATTGTTCATGTCTCATCTGCCCGAAACAAACAGGAAGTGAGTGAAAGACACAGGAAATGTTTCCAGCTCTTCCTCCTCTATCAGATTTTCTCTCCATACCTGAGAGTGTCCAGTCTCCAGCCTGGATCCTTCAGTCCAGCCGACAGCAGCTTCATTCCTGAGGGACCTGGATGATTGTAGCTCAGGTCCAGCTCTCTCAGATGGGAGGGGTTGGAGCTCAGAGCTGAGGCCAGAGAAGTACAGCCTTCCTCTGTGATCAGACAGCCTGACAGACTGCAGACACACAAAACAACAATCTATCTGTCAACAATCGTTTTCTCTTTGTCACAATAACATCTATCCATTTACATCCATTCAATGTAACTTTATTTATAAGTGACAATACCCAACAGACAACAACAGTCATCTGAAGCTGTTTAACAGTGTAAGGTGACCGCCTCCACTGTGAGCAGCACTTGGTGATGGTGGGAAGAAGAACTCCCTTTGACACAAAGATCCTCCCAGTGAAAACAGGCTCCAGGAGGAGCATCTACCATGACTGGTTGCAGGGTGAGGGGAAAGAGAAGAGATGAGCTCAGAGAGACAAGAACAAAACAGAGAGACAAAAGTTAAGGACATGCAGTAGTGACATATAAAAGCATCAGGAGTGAAAAGAGGGGAGAAGAAAGCAGAGCATCATGGGAAGTCCACCAACAGCCTGAGCCTATAGCAGCATAACTAAGGGATGGTTCAGGGTCACCTGATCAGCTCGAACTATAAGCTTTATCAAAAAGGAAAGTTTGAAGCTGATCGTCAAAGTAGAGAGGGTGTCTGTCTCCTGAACTCAAACTGGGAGCTGCTTCCACACCCAGTCCAACATAGCCAGGCTTTCTTTGCTGCTCTGACAAAACCTCAAATCCCAGTCAGAGATGATGAGCATCATCACAGTGATGATCATTTCTCTGTAACCCAGGCTTTCTGCTTCAGGATCTGTGCACGCTCACAGAACAAGGAGACCTTTAAACATCATTTCACTAAATGGATGGACTGAGCTCAGCCTACAGATGAACTGGTGCCAGAGATCATAAAGAACATCAAACAGTCAAATTCAACACTTTAATGGAAATATGAGATTAATGCTGCAGACAATCATGAAGCTGCTGAATTCATGAACATCAAGAATGCAGCGAGTGGTAAAATAAAGATTTGACCTCAGTGTGCTCAGTGTTCCTGTCTATTCCTAACATATTCCTAACATGATAGCTGCACTTTAGAGCTCTAAAACTGGAACTGACACATGTTTAAACTCTACATGTTACTCAGTACATTCAGTTCTGACACTCGCCCACAGTCCAACAAAGGAAACATGGAGATCACATCAGTTTGTCACCAAAGTCTAATTATTAGGGCAACTTAACCTGTTATTATCTCGTTAACTCATTAACTGATTAACGTCAGCAATTATTTTAATCACAGTTTTTAAAATCATGATTATTGTGAAAGTGCTCACTGGCTCTGAATATAACAGCCATGGGTCACAGGAGGGATGTTGATCAGTGCTGGCTTGAAATGGGCGTCATTATGCGTCTCAGCCAATGGGAGCATTGAGGGTGGGCCTAATACTACTGCAGCGCTCACATGACCCAGGACAGAAAGAAAGGGGCGGGGACAGAAACATGGAGACAGGTACAGATCTTTGACATGTTCATTTTAAACTGTTCCAGGAGGCAGTGTTGATACAACTAAAGTTATCTGTTGTTGAAGAAGTCGGTCTGAGGAACGTTCTTAGGATCAACAAATGACGGCATGTATGAGCCTCAAGACGCAGCATCACAAGAAGAACACATGAGCTGTAGAAAAAGGAGAGACTACGAAAGCCACGGCGTTACAACATGAACCAGCTGTTACAGATGTAACACATGAGCTGCTATTAAACATGATGTATTTCTCAGTGTCCTGTCGGTGTGTGAGAGACAAACAGCCTCTGTATGTGTGTGTAAATACAGCATGAATATGTAGAGGACATGTTTGTGGATATAAGTAAATGAAAGCTCTGCGTCATTTGAATCTTCTTGTTTCTGTTGCAGGTCTGTGACTGAACTTCTGGGAGGAGAAACGTTGGTTTCATGCTCTGTGATTCTGTGTTTTGTCATCTCTCTCAGGTGATGGACAGCTCAGATGATGACCCCGCCTACGTGGTCAAATTCAAGTCTACATTCAGAACAGACCTGGAGACACGCAAGCAAAATGCCAACATTGTATATGTGAAAACTGCTGCTGGAGCCAGATTCAAGGAGCTCAAGTGTTTACCCAGATCTTACTGAACTTACTGCAGGAACAGAGGGTTGTTGGAGGGAAACCTGTGGAAGCAACAACATCCGAGCCACCAGAGAAGAAGTTGGCCCTGTTGGTGCTTCATCAGAGTGTGAACAGGAGGAAGACTCAGCTGAGAACAGTGTGGTGGATACAGAGCAGAGCCCACCATCAGTACAGAGGCCTGTCCATTAGAGTGCTGCTCCAACATGCAGCACATGTACTTGGCCACAGCTGCAACATCTGTACCTGTGAAAGCTTCTTCTCTGTTGCTGCTCATATTGTGCAGAAGAAGAGAGTTTCTTTATCATCAGAAAATGTCAATGAGCTTGTGAGTCTTAGCAGCTGGCTCGGTGCAGAGGAGGAAGAACATGTCAGTCAGAGGAAGATAAATGCAGTTCATGTTGTCAACTCAACCTGGACTGTTGAAAGAGTTTTTCTTTGTCTGGTTTCTGACTGAGATTCTCCAAAGGAAATCCAGCACAAACACACACTTCACACACTCAAAGTCCTGCACAGTAAATGAGCTGATGAGCGTTTGTGCTGCTGCCTGATAACAGAACAATAGTTCTGCTGCTTCCTGTTCTGGAAACACACATTTATAAATGTTCACTTGCTGTTGATCAAAGGTATGTTGGTGGCTCTGGACGCTGAGGGAACTTTGTAAAAAACTAGATCAAATGTTAACGTCCTGGCAGAGGCAAAGAACTTTGATTTGATATTTGATTAGATTCATGTTTCAGCTCAGACTGACAGAAATATTTGAACTGCTGCTGTGTTAAAGGGAACACTGCTGTTAGAAAGCACCTGATCTGTTTCTGCACACTGAATGTTGCACTTCTCATACTGCAGTACTATTAAAATAAGTACACAATACACTACTTTTGAACTCATGATTGAATGTTGCTGTAACAAAGCCATTAATGTGATTCAAAGTGTTCATGGTTTCCCAGCACAACAAATGATTGCACAAGTGTGACTGATCCACTTTCTAATGTGTGTGTAGCCACACTGTGTGTCACTGTGTCACAGGTGAGTCTGTGTGTCCAGGTTCTATGAGGACAACAGGATATAGTGACTGAGTCCAGCAGCTTAAAGTCTGACTCCATCCTCCATTTAAATAACTCACAGCAACAACTGAATAGCTTTGCCTTTGTGTAGCTGACACTTCATTTTAATGTCCTTCTATTCTGGTTCATCTGGTCTCAGTTTCTATAAGCACACAGGTTTCATCAGGACTCTATGACCTCAGTGATCTTTGCTGGGCCTTAATGCTCTGAACAAAGCTGCACAGCACAAGACTAAATAGAAATGAATCAGTCTTTCATTCTCACTGCTGTTTGACTTCAGCTCTCAATGTCCCACCATAACCCATGGAAAGAATTACTGTCCATCCAGGCTGCTGAACATGAAGCTGAAGAAGGTGGAGTATTGTGAGGGCTGATGGAGATGATGATGAGGAATCCAGGAGCAGTGGGTGGATGGCAGCATCAGCATGAAGGATCAGTGTGAGAACACATCATCATCCACAAAGGAAACCAGTCTGAGTGTCTGACGCTCTTGTTAGAAAGACGCAGTCCCAGCAGTTAGCTTGTCTGCTAGTTAGCTGAGAGCTAACTCACTTGTACATTGAATACCAAATGTGTAAACCAGGGGTGTCAAACATATGGCCCGTGGGCCAAATCCAGCCCTTGACATAATTTCATATGTCAAATATTGATGAATTTTCAGGCTTGCTGATAATTAATGTGAGCACGGCTGAGGTTTTATTCTGATGAGCAAACCATGTGGCCAAACACTTTAAGAGACAGACTGGGATCATACCATTATGTGAAAGAGGACGGAAATGTCCCATAGACAGCAAGGGTAGTGGTAGAGACCAGTACACAGAGAAATGGGAGCTGTACTGAAATGCAAGCATGTCAGGAAAGAGTGAAAAGGCAAAATGAGCAGCATCTGGCTGCATTTCAGTGATATTGGAGACCACAAAGCTGAGTGCAACATTTATACAGGAGATATACAGGAGACGCTGAGAGTAGAACTGATAAAATTAGGAGCTGGCTAAAGTGAGACCCATTTTTATTTCCACCCATTTTCCATTGTGGAGGACAAAAGGTTTCAAACTGGTCCAGGTCTTAAACCTCACGTGTTCTTCCTAATAGCAGTAAATGGATAAAAATAAGGCTTTTATGAAAACACTGAATAAAACTTGCTGCCTTTAAAGAGACTAAATGTACAGTTCAGTATTGAATCCTACATAAAATAAACTATATATAAAGTGTGTCTGAATGGCAGAGATGCAGAAATATGTGCATGTAGCACAGAGCCACGGCTCAGTGTCTGAATGAGTCTCACAGACCTGAATGTGCTGTTGAAGCCATTTATAATTATAATGTAATTCTTTACTCGTTTGATCTGCTCCTTACCACAAGCCACCAGACGTAGAAGGTTTTGGACTTTTAACTATACTTTCTGAAGTTTTACAACTTTTCTTACTGTTAAAAACCTTGTTATGGCCATTCATGCTGTACAAAGTAATTAGACATGTGTGGTATCTACAGAAATGTCAGAATCTCAGCTAAAAGTTCACAAAACCATCTCAACAACCACCAAACAGCTGAAACAGCAGGTGAACAGATCACACAAAAAAGATGTAAACACAAATCCCCCTGATCATCTGTTTTTTAAACATGAAGTGTAGTTTTGGACGTTCATTTACTGCTGGTTCAGTGAATTTTGGTTGGACAGTGATGAAACCTGCAGCCTCAGAATCTGTGAGAAGTCTGCTTTCAGCACCCAACAGCATTGTTGTGTTGTGTGCTGTGGATCCACCTCTGCAAACTCATCACTGTTTTACCATCATGTTTCTACTTAGACAATAACAAAGGAAGCAGTTCCCAGGAACTACTTCCTGTCTTGTTAACATAAGAGTACGTTGCCCTCCAAAACACCTCCACTTCTCCTCTTATTAGAGGACTGCCTTATTATTAATCTGCTAATTCTGTCAGTTGATGAAAGAAAAATGCTTGATCTCACCTGAGAGTTTCCAGTGTACAGTGTGGACTCTTCAGTCCTTCAGACAGAAGCTTCACGCCTGAATCCTTCAGGTTGATGTTACTCAGGTCCAGCTGTCTCAGATTAGAGGTCTGAGAGCTGAGACCTGAGGCCAGAGCTTCACAGCTTCTCTCTGACAGGTCACAGTGACTCAGTCTGAAAAATAACAGATAAACAATTACAAAAATAAAACACTTCTGTTGAAGCGTAATGAGATACTATTATATTTAGCAATATTTCATCTTGTTTTGTCAGGAAACTGAGCACTGATGCAGAGCAACATGTGGAGAGAATCAGAGGAGAAGAAGTGAAGAGAGAACAGCAGTAAAACAACACTGAATTGTTCAGTGTGCTTTTGATATCAACAGAATGTGTCAAATTTCTTTATTTTGTATTTGTTTTAGTAGAATTGATGATTATCACTTAGATAACAACCACAGGCCAGGTCTAAATTGCACTTTGGTGACAGTTACACCCAGAAATATTTCAGAAACGTGGACAATTTGTGCTCCATTGTATTCAGTATTGAACAAACTGAGTACCGATGACCACTTAATATTTTTGATATTTTATTTGAGTTGTTCCACCTGATCTGTGTTAACTAGAATAAACATTTAAAAGCTAAAGCTATGATCACATATGTACTTACAGAGCTTTGTTGGAGGCTTTGACCACTGGCAGCAGCCTCAGTAGAGCCTTTTTAAAGGCTCATGTTCTCACTTAGATCACTTTATAGCTGTATATCTCAAATTTCTGTAAAGTTATTTATTTCATATTCTGTATAGTTTTTCATATTTATATCCTGTTCATAGCCTGTACATAGCTTTTACTCACTACAGCCTGTACATACTTAGTTAAAGAATATTCACAACATACTTCATACCGTGTACATTATAACATACCATAATAGACCCATTTCTGTAATATACTTACATATCTATACTATTGCTAATATATATTGTAATATACCTATATCACTAAAGCACTTCTGGATGGATGCAAACTGCATTTCGTTGCCCTGTACCTGTGCATGTGCAATGACAATAAAGTTGAATTCTATTCTAATTCTATTCTATTCTATTTATTTCTACTTACATTTCATTCTGGGAAAAATGGGGATTACTTTGAAAACAGAAAGTATTTTTCCCAAAAATCAGCCCTGGATTAGTAAATCACTCCAACATGTTCTCAGGCAGAAGACGCTGTCTTGTTATGAGGGAGAGAAGAAAAGCAGCTAAAATCAGGTGTAAAAGTAAAGCAGAGGATGAGCTGAATAAAGGACACTCAAGGCTGGCTTGGAAAGGAATGAAGTCCATGGTGGGGATGCAGAACAAGGAGCAAAGATGAATGTGATGCTGAATCAGCAGAAGACTTGGACTCATTTCATTCCCGCTTCTTTATTTTTATTGACATTTTAGAATCACTATACAATACCATCAACTTCAGCTATCTTTCAGTACATATATTTTTTTCTTTTTTTCTATATTTAAACAACTAAAATATCCATACAATAAGAATGAAAGAAGAAGAAAAGAAAAAGAAGCAAAACAGGAAACAACAAACAACATAAATAAAAAATACATAAGGAAAAAGAAAAAGGAAAGAAAAATAAATAAATAAATATAGGGAGTGTGTTTTTGTTTCCATTAATGTAACTAATTTTTCCTCTAGTCTTCTAGTAGTTAACAAAGTCAAAATCTAACGCAAAAGCAAAAACCAATTAGTCTGCCTTCCTCCATTACCACACATAAAGCTGTTAATCCTTTATATGTCCAATCTTTGAATCTGGTGTCCAATTTATTTGGAGCAAAATGTGTGTCATATGCACACCACTTAAGAACTGCTATATCCTCTTATAGTTTATATTCTTTTATTACTGTTTCCCAAATTTTAAAAGTCAACTTGATCCATGGATTTTCAATAGTTTTTATTGAATTTTGCAAGCTTCTGTCTGCTATAATAGCTTATATGGGGATGGAGGTCAGACTCTCAATAACTTTCCATTGAGCGTCATATGAAGGATTACATCAGCATATCATAGGCCTTAATTGTGCTGCCCAATATTATTCCCTAAGAGAAGGTAAGCCCCACCCCCCTTTTCCTTTGTTAAGTTGTAGGGTTTTAAATCTAATTCGGGGCCTTTTTCCTTGCCATATGTATCTTCACAAAATTTTATCCCATTCATTAAACTGTTTCTGGTTAATTTCTATTGGTAATGTTTGAAATAAATATAATAATTTAGGTAGAATATTAATTTTAATTGAGTCTATTCTCGAATATAAACTTAAATATGGAATTAGATTCCATCTCGCTATGTGTTCCTTAATTTTTTTCTGTATTGGTAAATAATTTCGTTCTAATAGTTCTGTAAGATCCTTAGGTATTATGACTCCTAGATATTTAAAGTACTCTGTTTGCCATGCTAATTGATACTTATTTTTAATTTCTTCTGATGGAATATAGTTGTACTTAAGCAATTGTGTTTTACTCATATTAACCCTATATCCAGATAGTCGACCAAAGTATTCAAATGATTGCATTAATTTAGGTAAAGAGTTTGATGGTTGACCCAAAAATATTAAAATATCATCTGCATAGCAGGCTAATTTATGCTCCTTTTCATGGATATGAATACCTTCTACTTCTTTATTTTGTCTTATATATTGAGCCAATGGTTCCAGATATAACGCAAATAATAATGGTGAGCACGCACAGCCCTGCCTTGTTCCTCTTTGCAGCTTAATACTATTTGATAGGTAGCCATTAATTTTAATCCTTGCCGTAGGGTTATCATAAAGTGCCTGTATTGTCTTAATTATATTTTCGTGAAAGCCAAATGTATGCAAGACTCGGTAAAGAAAGTTCCAATTAACTGAATCGAATGATTTTTCTGCATCGATACTGATTACCATTGCTTCTATTTTATTCTTTTGAATATGATTAATAATTTGTAATGTCCGTCGCACATTATCTTGTATTTGGCGCTCTCGAATAAAACCTGTTTGATCATTATGAATTAGATTAGGTAAGAACTTTTCTAATCGTCGAGCCATGATAGATGTAAACAGCTTGTAATCTGTATTAAGAACACATATTGGTCTATATGACGCACATTCTAATTTATCCTTGTTTTCTTTTGGGATGGCAGAGATAATTGCTTCTTTCCAGCTAGAAGGTACTTGAGCCTTCTTTAGGATCCAATTCATTGTTAGAAGCATCACTGGTATTAATTCTTCTTTTAGCTCCTTGTACCATTCTGCCGTATATCCATCTGATCCTGGAGATTTATTTCTGTTAACTTTACTTATTGCTATTCTTAGTTCCTTTTCTGTTATATCTTCAATCAAAGTTTTATTCTGTTCTTCATTCAGTACTGGTAAATCAAGAGAATCTAAAAAACTGTTAATTTCAACTATACTACTCTCTGTGTTATTAGCATACAGAGTCTTATAAAATGTTTCAAATGCACTCTGAACTTCTATTGGTTTATTTTTTTATTAGTTTTGTCACTGGATGTTTAATTTTGTGAACTGTATTATCTGCTATTTTCTTTTTTAGTTTCCAGGCTAATACATTCATTGCTTTTGATCCTCCCTCATAATACCTTTGTTTAAGAAACATTGATTTTTTTTAAATTTCATATGTGGTCAAATCATTTATTTCATTTCTTGCTTTCCTAATTTCCTCCAATATATCCTGAGATGTTTTTCTTTCATGCCTTTTCTCTAATTCTTATTTTGTAGCTCTTCTAATTTCTTATTTCTCATCTTTTTCTTATAAGAGGATATTGCTATAATTTTCCCTCTCATGACAGCTTTTAAGGCATCCCACAGTATAG
This sequence comes from Maylandia zebra, assembly GCF_041146795.1. Taxonomy (NCBI): domain Eukaryota; kingdom Metazoa; phylum Chordata; class Actinopteri; order Cichliformes; family Cichlidae; genus Maylandia; species Maylandia zebra. Next base: position 12,261,963 of record NC_135168.1, on the reverse strand, counting down.
GACGAGACACCTCACCATTGTCATTAGTTTCCATATAGAAGTGAATCTCTTTCTTAATTTGTCCTTTAAAGTGAGGATCATTCAGTAAGCTTGAATTTAATTTCCAATTATTGAGTTTTGGTTGCACGTTTAAATCAACAGACAGGTATACTGGTGCATGATCGCTTAACTCTATTGCTCCAATTGCACAAGTGTTTATTTTATCTTTATTTTTCCCAAAAGTTATGAAATAATCTGTTCTTGTGTATAACGAGTGCGGTGAGGAAAAATAAGTATAATCCCTTTGGTAGGGATGCAAGTCTCTCCATATATCAATTAGTCCCACCTCCTTCATCAATGTATTTATATTCTTAATTAATGTTTTAGTATTCTGTGCTTTTCTATTGGAAATATCTAGCTTTGGTTGTAGATGTATATTTAAATCTCCTCCGCAAATTAGGAAACCTACTGTCTCTGTTACCATCACATCTATAATTTTCTTAAAGAAATAAATATCGCTTCCAGGGGGTGCATATATATTTAACAACGTGACTGGGTTCCCCTCAATGTTTCCCCTTACCAAAATATAACGTCCCTCTTTATCACTTATCTCAGATATTTTTTCAAAGAGTAATTTGCTTGATAACAGGATAGCCACTCCTCTCCTTCGTCCAGTTTTATAGGAAGAGGAGAAACTGTTGTATAACCCATTCTTTTCAGTTTTTCATGCTCCTTACAGTCTAGATGGGTTTCCTGTAGATACACTATTTGTACTTGTTCTTTCTTCATTTTAGTTAAAATTTTATTACGTTTAATTGGATTCGACAGGCCATTTACATTATATGATATGATTTTTACCTTATCTTTAAGCATACCCTTCCTATTTGAATATTATTAATGTAACAACGACATGTACCATCAGACCACTCCCTAAACATACATAAGCAAACATTAATATTAACATTAAAGCTGTATAAAACAACAGCTACAGAAATAAGCTTTATTTGGTCAAAGAAAAAAAAAAAAGACTTCCAACTGTGGGGTCCCCGATATGACCCTAAGTAAGCCCCGATAAAAGAGGGGGCTTCGAGGGGGGCCTCTCTCACCTCTATGTGAGACAGGGCCTTCCTTAGCCAGCAGGCCAATGTCCATTCTACTAATAGCATAGGTAGCACGTCCGCCTATTTTCAATTTCTGCATTGCCACTTCAGTATATTATTTCGAGATAAGAAGTCTTTACCAGTGTATATGGCTATAGCTTGATTCCAGCTTTGATATCATTGATTTCAATGAAGAGCTTTGTGATTGTAGCAAAGGGCTGGTAGCTCTGAGAGTCCCACTGATGAGGTGTTTGTGAAGGATCGCAGTTATCTAAAGAGCTTAGAAAAAAAGGCATCTGGACTTCTTTAAGTTTTTTGAAGACGTTTCGCCTTTCACCTCTCATCCAAGAAGCTTCTTTATTTCTAGGGTCAAATGGTGGAGAGTCCCAGATTAGCCTGTGTACAAACAGACTTCAGCCATATGAGAGTGAGTGTGAGTGAATGAGAGCACACACAGGACACTCTGATCTCTGAATGTGTGTGACGCAGTGAAAAAGAGGATTGTACTGGATATACTGTGACTGACAAACAGAGTTTAAAGAGAAAGGTGTTTGGATTAAAATGGATTATGCTAAAGTGAACGTGCTAATGAAATCTGAACTGAATGAAATGTGAAGTGAAGATAATTCAGATGTAAAAGAGAGAGAAAAAGATAATAAGGTGGGGCTGGAGATCAGTGAAGGGCATGTAAACACCTGATTGGTTGAGTAGATATCAGATCGACAGTTTCACAGTTTTCCCTGTGGATTATAACTTTAAGAAGATGTAACATTCATCAAGGAATCCTGCTCTCCGGATTATTTCCATGAACACTGAGCTGGATCACATCTACAGTGCTGGAAGTGCCCGTCTCACCACCAACCTCTCTGTGCACATTCACTTTTCAACCCTTTGTGAGACACTAAAGGTGTAAATCTGAGTATTTATCTATGTTAGGGCAAACACCTCTAATAGGTTGGTTTAGTCTTTCCAAGTCATATCTTCCCTTAGATCTGCGGTCCAGGCTCCTAAAATCATCCTAGTTTTACAAGCACTACAATCTAGAGGAGAGCTGCACTAACAGGTGTGACTGATGAGATCTGACCTGCAAGGATACTCATGTTTATGTGTATCAGGACAAGCAGGGAAGACCTGGACATCAACTCTGTCAGGCTGCCTGAGTCCTCTCACCCACATCAGCTCAGAACTCTGCATTATCTACTGAGTCAGACTCAGAGGATCAGGGATCAGAAGTTCTACAAAGAGTAGAACCAGACTTCCTGTATAGAGGTGTGTGGGCCTACTGATCCACAGTGTCAGCACAACTTTCACATCATATTCATCTCAGCACAACTAAAACATGTGACTGACCTCAGAGTTTCAAATCGACATCGTGGATTCTCCAGAAGAACACACAGCTGCTTCACTCCTGAATCCTGCAGGTTGTTGTAGGTTCCACTCAGGTCCAGCACTCTGGGATACGAGGGGTTGGACTTCAGCGCTGCTGCCAGATAATCACAGCTGATCTCTGACAAACCACAGTCCTTCAATCTGAATAAAAAATGAAAGATGTAAGTTTATTAGACAAAGTGTGAGCTTGAAATCATTCAGTGTTTCATCATCTGTTCAGAGCTGAAGAAGGTTCAGAATGTAGAAGTTTAGAAAATGGAAACTCCAAACAGCTGAAGCCAACAGGAAGCAGCTTCAAACAAACAAGAGAAAAAAATGAATTTTTCACATTGAAGTCGTACATTTATCATAAAGTTGTCAAGTTTTGCCGTGTGAAATAACAAAACTGAACAGGAATCCTCAGAGTTGAACCCTCTGCACAGAGGTTCAGGTTCCTCTTCAGGTCCCAAAGTGCAGAACAACAAGGTTTCAAACAGCTTCGTTCCAGCAGCATCAGCCACAGAAATGCAGAGATAATTCTTTGGATCTCTTGGTTGTGTTGTATGATGCTGTGTTTGCATATCTGGTGTCTGTGTTGCTTTGTGAGGACGGATCATTTACTGCAGCTCCAGATAAACAGAGCTGGACCTGAACCTGGTAGCTTCACTTAGAAGACACTTGTGACGGGAACGTCAGGTCAAAAAAGTGCCCCTCCGACAGCCAAACCCATCTGTTCTCTGATTGGATAGTTACATTTGTGATTGACATGACATTGACCAATCAGATGAAAGGAAGAAAAATAGGGTCAAAATTCGTACTTGTAACTTGCAGGGGTTTTTTTTGGCTAAGTCCACACACAAATCTTTTTTACACACACACAAATCTTTTTTACACATACAAATTTTTTTCACGCACACACAAATTCTTTTTACACACACACAAATCTTTTTTTACACACACACAAATTCTTTTTACACATACACACAAATCTTTTTTACACACACACAAATCTTTTTTACACATACAAAGTTTTTTTCACGCACACACAAATTCTTTTTACACACACACAAATCTTTTTTACACACACACACAAATCTTTTTTTACACACACACACAAATCTTTTTTACACACACACAAATCTTTTTTACACATACAAAGTTTTTTTCACGCACACACAAATCTTTTTTACACACACACAAATTCTTTTTACACATACAAATCCTGATTTACAAGTACAAAATCTTTATGACCACATTTTGAGCCCATACAAATGTTCTGCAGACGAGTCCATGCGCTCACAACAAAGCTCAGTGTGGACGACGCTGTGCACGCTCCAATGCTGATTGGTTAGAAAGTGGGCGGGAACAGGGAAGAGAGCGACAGCAGTGTTCAGCACAAACACGAAGGACCAAAGAAGAAGAACATGACAAGCTCAGATGGAGGCTGCAGTGGACACTTTTCATTGTTTTAACATTCGCTTTCACTTCAGCTTCACCAACAACAGCACAAGCAGAGCAGCCCACTGACTGCGTGGCCGTGACGGCGCCCCCTGGTGACTGTAAACCACTACAACATGTAGACGGCCGTCTGCTGCTCATTTCTTTGCCACCATCACAGGAGCTCTTTATCATGTTCTACACTCTCATTGGTTCTTTGTGTGCTTGTTTTTTACAACAGTAGTCATTGTGATTGTTCAAAGAAGACAGTCAGCTGTGACTAAATGCAGCTCCTACAGCAGTGATTGGAATAACTACTGAAGCTAATCCAGTATCAAAGCTCAGGAATCAGCAGCTCCCACCTCGTTTTCTTTGAACAACTATTTTTAGCTGCTGTGTTTTTGTGTTTCTGCGGACCTCAGACATCCTGCTGCTCTGGAGAACTGAAGCTCTAAAGGCTTCAGCCTTTATCTCCAAGAAACAAAGCTGATCATGGAGACCCAGCAGGTCAGCTGATCTGTGGACAGCACCAGCATCTTTAAGTAAGTCTGAGAGGTGAGCAGTCTTTGGAAGCCTTTACTGTCTGATAGTCTCAGAGCAGGATTTGGATCATTATTTGGCTTTTCTTCTATTATTATGTTTAGTTTCTGCTTCACAGATATTCTCTGAGATGTTCTCTGAAATGTTTCCCACTGTTGGACAAACTTTCACAGTTTCTTCATAAAGGAGATCTCCTGTGCAGTCCATCTGCCTCATAACTTTTGCACTGTCCACTTCCTGCTGTGACAAAACAAATTTCCCACGTGTGGGACTAATAAAGGTTATCTTATCTTATCTTATCTGTGATAATATGTTAAACACTGAATCATAATCATAATCAGAAAGAATCAGAAAGGGTTTATTGCCAAATGTTGAGCAGGTTTACAACATTAGGAAATTGCTGCGGTGCTTCAGTGCAAACATGCTGTCATAAAAAATATAAAAATAAGAATAAGAATTAAAAGTGCTAAGTACATAGATATATACATGATATATACATGAGTGCAGGTGGTGATCAGTGCCAAACATGGAATGATGCAGTGAACACAGCGTAGGGTCATGTGTTAGTGGCGGGGACAGTCATATGGTTATTGTTCATGAGTCCAACAGCAGAGGGGAAGAAACTGTTCTTGTGGCGAGAGGTTCTGGTGCGAATGGACCGGAGCCTCCTGCCTGAGGGGAGCAGGTCAAACAGACTGTGTCCAGGGTGAGAAGGGTCAGCTGAGATCCGAGCTGCACGCCCCAGTGTCCTGGAGGTGTACAGGTCCTGCAGAGATGGGAGTCTGCAGCCAATCACCTTCTCAGCAGAGCGCACAACACGCTGCAGTCTCTGTTTGTCCCTGATAGTGGCTCCAGCGTACCACACGGTGATGGAGGAGGTGAGGATGGACTCGATGATTGCAGTGTAGAATTGCATCATCGTCCATGTTGGCAGGTTGAATTTCTTCAGCTGCCTCAGGAAGTACATCCTCTGCTGGGCTTTCTTGATGACGGAGGTGATGGTGGGTTCCCACTTCAGGTCCTGGGTGATGGTGGTACCCAGGAAGCGGAATGAGTCCACAGAGGTGATGGGGGTGTCAGACAGGATGATGGGGGGGGGAGTGGAGCTGTGTGCTTCCTGAAGTCCACAATAATCTCCACTGTCTTCTGGGCATTCAGCACCAGGTTGTTGTGGCTGCACCAGGACACCAGACGTTCAACCTCCCTCCTGTAGGCAGACTCATCCCCGTCAGAGATGAGTCCAATGACGGTGGTGTCATCTGCAAACTTGATTAGCTTGACAGACTGGAGGGTGGAGGTGCAGCAGTTGGTGTACAGGGAGAAGAGCAGAGGAGAAAGAACACAGCCCTGAGGGGAGCCGGTGCTGATGGTCCGGGAGTCCGAGACATTCTTTCCCAGCCTCACATGCTGCTTCCTGTCCGTCAGGAAGTCAGTGATCCACCGGCAGATGGGATCAGGCACATTCATCTGGGAAAGCTTGCCTCGGAGATGGTCTGGAAGGATGGTGTTGAAGGCAGAGCTGAAGTCCACAAACAGGATCCTGGCGTAGGTTCCTGGGGAGTCCAGATGCTGCAGGATGAAGTGTAGGGCCATGTTGATGGCGTCATCTACAGACCTGTTGGCTCTGTATGCAAACTGCAGGGGATCCAGGAGGGGGGCCGTGAGGGTCCTGAGATGGGAGAGAACCAGGTGCTCAAATGACTTCATGACCACAGATGTCAGAGCCACGGGTCTGTAGTCATTTAGTCCAGTGATCCTAGGTTTCTTGGGGACAGGGATTATGGTAGAGGACTTGAAGCAGGCAGGCACATGACATGCCTGCAGTGAGGAGTTGAAGATGCCAGAAAACACTGGGGCCAGCTCGTTTGCACAGTGTCTGAGGGTGGCAGGAGACACGCCGTCTGGGTCAGGAGCTTTTCGAGCATTCAGACTCTTAAACTGCTTCCTCACATCTGCTTCATGAATATGAAGAGTTGTGGTGGGAGGAGGTGGTGTGAAATCCTCTTTTGTGTGGGGTGAGGGGAGGGGGGTGTTGTAGGTGAAGTGTTTGAAGGTGGTGATGGCTCTATGGAGGGGGGAGAGGTGGGGGAATGAGTGTCCAAAGTGTCTCTATTGTTGGGGCCGTTGGAGGTGTGAAGGCTGCCTGATGGCTCGTCAAAACGGCAGTAGAAGTCGTTGAGGGTGTTGGCTAAGAGCAAGTCGTCAGTGGAGTGGGAGGTTTTAGGCTTGTAGTTGGTGATATTCCTAAAACCTTTCCACACAGAGGCCGAGTCATTCTCTGAGATCTGCTGCTGCATCTTCTCAGAGTGCTGATGTTTAGCAACGTCCACTTCTTTAGTGAACCTGTACTTGGCCTCTCTGTAGCAGTCCCTGTCTCCGCTTCTGAACGCCTTTCTCTTTTCCAGCCACAGCTTTTTGAGTTTAGGAGTAAACCAGGGTTTGTCATTGTTATAACTCACCCTGGTGCGTGATGGCACAATGCTGTCCTCACAGAAGTGGATATAGGAGGTGACAGTGTCCGTAAACTCGTCCAAGCTGTTAGAAGCAGCCTTCATTGTGTCCCAGTCTGTGGTCTCCAAACACGTGCGAAGCTCCTCCACAGCCTCGTTGCTCCACAGTTTTTTAGTCCTCACGACAGGTTTGGAGAGCTTCAGCCTCTGTCTGTACGCGGGGATTAGGTGGATCATGACGTGGTCAGAAAGTCCGAGTGAAGCGCGGGGCACCGCGCGATAGGCCCCGCTGATCGTGCTGTAACAGTGGTCTAATGTCCTCTCCTCTCTGGTCGGGCATTTAATATACTGCTTGTATTTCGGAAGCTCATGGCTCAGATTGGCTTTGTTAAAGTCCCCAAGAGCAATGATGAGAGAGTCCGGGTATGTCCGCTCCGTGTGGAGAATCTGCTCTGCGAGTGCGCACTGAGCTGCCTGCGCATCCACGTCTGGTGGGATGTAAACAGCGGCCAGGATGAATGAAGCAAACTCCCGCGGAGAATAAAACGGTTTGCAGTGAATAAAAAGGTATTCCAGAGAGGAAGAGCAGTGCTGAGCAATCACTGTTACGTCTGTGCACCAGCCTCTATTAATGTAGAAGCAGACACCTCCACCTTTGGTCTTACCAGAGAGAGAGGCCTGCCGGTCCGCGCGCAGCAGATGAAAGCCCTCCAGCTTTAGCGTGCTGTCCGGGATGTTCTCACTGAGCCACGACTCCGTAAAACATAAGACACAGGAGGAGGCAAAGTCTCTGTTCATGCTTCTCATCAGGGCCAGTTCGTCTATCTTATTCCTGAGTGAGCGTACATTGGAAAGGAAGATCCCAGGAAGAGCAGTTCGCAGTCCACATCTCCTCAGACGCACGAGTGCGCCGGCTCGCTTACCTCTCTTTCGGCGTCTCACTTTCCTGGTCAGAGTCTGCAGTAAATCTGCCGCAGATGCGACAAATATTGGAAGAAAATCCACAGGTGTAGTAGTCCTGTAGTTAAGAAGCTCTTCTCTGGTGTAAGAATATCCAGAGGGGTGCCCAGACACAGAAGTTATGCACAGAATTATGATTCATATCTGAATGTACTGACTGTTAATTATTGATGAGAACATAATCAGTAAATATAAATATGTTTGAGTTTGGCTTTGATGAATCAGAATAAAAGTAATAAAATAATGATTTTAGAGACAGGCCTAACTCAGGCCAGCTGACAGCCTGTGTACAAACAGACTTCAGCCATATGAGAGTGAGTGTGAGTGAATGAGAGCACACACAGGACACTCTGATCTCTGAATGTGTGTGACGCAGTGAAAAAGAGGATTGTACTGGATATACTGTGACTGACAAACAGAGTTTAAAGAGAAAGGTGTTTGGATTAAAATGGATTATGCTAAAGTGAACGTGCTAATGAAATCTGAACTGACTGAAATGTAAAGTGAAGATAATTCATTATTTACTGAGTCAGACTCAGAGGATCAGGGATCAGAAGTTCTACAAAGAGTAGAACCAGACTTCCTGTATAGAGGTGTGTGGGCCTACTGATCCACAGTGTCAGCACAACTTTCACATCATATTCATCTCAGCACAACTAAAACATGTGACTGACCTCAGAGTTTCAAATCGACATCGTGGATTCTCCAGAAGAACACACAGCTGCTTCACTCCTGAATCCTGCAGGTTGTTGTAGGTTCCACTCAGGTCCAGCACTCTGGGATACGAGGGGTTGGACTTCAGCGCTGCTGCCAGATAATCACAGCTGATCTCTGACAAACCACAGTCCTTCAATCTGAATAAAAAATGAAAGATGTAAGTTTATTAGACAAAGTGTGAGCTTGAAATCATTCAGTGTTTCATCATCTGTTCAGAGCTGAAGAAGGTTCAGAATGTAGAAGTTTAGAAAATGGAAACTCCAAACAGCTGAAGCCAACAGGAAGCAGCTTCAAACAAACAAGAGAAAAAAATGAATTTTTCACATTGAAGTCGTACATTTATCATAAAGTTGTCAAGTTTTGCCGTGTGAAATAACAAAACTGAACAGGAATCCTCAGAGTTGAACCCTCTGCACAGAGGTTCAGGTTCCTCTTCAGGTCCCAAAGTGCAGAACAACAAGGTTTCAAACAGCTTCGTTCCAGCAGCATCAGCCACAGAAATGCAGAGATAATTCTTTGGATCTCTTGGTTGTGTTGTATGATGCTGTGTTTGCATATCTGGTGTCTGTGTTGCTTTGTGAGGACGGATCATTTACTGCAGCTCCAGATAAACAGAGCTGGACCTGAACCTGGTAGCTTCACTTAGAAGACACTTGTGACGGGAACGTCAGGTCAAAAAAGTGCCCCTCCGACAGCCAAACCCATCTGTTCTCTGATTGGATAGTTACATTTGTGATTGACATGACATTGACCAATCAGATGAAAGGAAGAAAAATAGGGTCAAAATTCGTACTTGTAACTTGCAGGGGTTTTTTTTGGCTAAGTCCACACACAAATCTTTTTTACACACACACAAATCTTTTTTACACATACAAATTTTTTTCACGCACACACAAATTCTTTTTACACACACACAAATCTTTTTTTACACACACACAAATTCTTTTTACACATACACACAAATCTTTTTTACACACACACAAATCTTTTTTACACATACAAAGTTTTTTTCACGCACACACAAATTCTTTTTACACACACACAAATCTTTTTTACACACACACACAAATCTTTTTTACACACACACACAAATCTTTTTTACACACACACAAATCTTTTTTACACATACAAAGTTTTTTTCACGCACACACAAATCTTTTTTACACACACACAAATTCTTTTTACACATACAAATCCTGATTTACAAGTACAAAATCTTTATGACCACATTTTGAGCCCATACAAATGTTCTGCAGACGAGTCCATGCGCTCACAACAAAGCTCAGTGTGGACGACGCTGTGCACGCTCCAATGCTGATTGGTTAGAAAGTGGGCGGGAACAGGGAAGAGAGCGACAGCAGTGTTCAGCACAAACACGAAGGACCAAAGAAGAAGAACATGACAAGCTCAGATGGAGGCTGCAGTGGACACTTTTCATTGTTTTAACATTCGCTTTCACTTCAGCTTCACCAACAACAGCACAAGCAGAGCAGCCCACTGACTGCGTGGCCGTGACGGCGCCCCCTGGTGACTGTAAACCACTACAACATGTAGACGGCCGTCTGCTGCTCATTTCTTTGCCACCATCACAGGAGCTCTTTATCATGTTCTACACTCTCATTGGTTCTTTGTGTGCTTGTTTTTTACAACAGTAGTCATTGTGATTGTTCAAAGAAGACAGTCAGCTGTGACTAAATGCAGCTCCTACAGCAGTGATTGGAATAACTACTGAAGCTAATCCAGTATCAAAGCTCAGGAATCAGCAGCTCCCACCTCGTTTTCTTTGAACAACTATTTTTAGCTGCTGTGTTTTTGTGTTTCTGCGGACCTCAGACATCCTGCTGCTCTGGAGAACTGAAGCTCTAAAGGCTTCAGCCTTTATCTCCAAGAAACAAAGCTGATCATGGAGACCCAGCAGGTCAGCTGATCTGTGGACAGCACCAGCATCTTTAAGTAAGTCTGAGAGGTGAGCAGTCTTTGGAAGCCTTTACTGTCTGATAGTCTCAGAGCAGGATTTGGATCATTATTTGGCTTTTCTTCTATTATTATGTTTAGTTTCTGCTTCACAGATATTCTCTGAGATGTTCTCTGAAATGTTTCCCACTGTTGGACAAACTTTCACAGTTTCTTCATAAAGGAGATCTCCTGTGCAGTCCATCTGCCTCATAACTTTTGCACTGTCCACTTCCTGCTGTGACAAAACAAATTTCCCACGTGTGGGACTAATAAAGGTTATCTTATCTTATCTTATCTGTGATAATATGTTAAACACTGAATCATAATCATAATCAGAAAGAATCAGAAAGGGTTTATTGCCAAATGTTGAGCAGGTTTACAACATTAGGAAATTGCTGCGGTGCTTCAGTGCAAACATGCTGTCATAAAAAATATAAAAATAAGAATAAGAATTAAAAGTGCTAAGTACATAGATATATACATGATATATACATGAGTGCAGGTGGTGATCAGTGCCAAACATGGAATGATGCAGTGAACACAGCGTAGGGTCATGTGTTAGTGGCGGGGACAGTCATATGGTTATTGTTCATGAGTCCAACAGCAGAGGGGAAGAAACTGTTCTTGTGGCGAGAGGTTCTGGTGCGAATGGACCGGAGCCTCCTGCCTGAGGGGAGCAGGTCAAACAGACTGTGTCCAGGGTGAGAAGGGTCAGCTGAGATCCGAGCTGCACGCCCCAGTGTCCTGGAGGTGTACAGGTCCTGCAGAGATGGGAGTCTGCAGCCAATCACCTTCTCAGCAGAGCGCACAACACGCTGCAGTCTCTGTTTGTCCCTGATAGTGGCTCCAGCGTACCACACGGTGATGGAGGAGGTGAGGATGGACTCGATGATTGCAGTGTAGAATTGCATCATCGTCCATGTTGGCAGGTTGAATTTCTTCAGCTGCCTCAGGAAGTACATCCTCTGCTGGGCTTTCTTGATGACGGAGGTGATGGTGGGTTCCCACTTCAGGTCCTGGGTGATGGTGGTACCCAGGAAGCGGAATGAGTCCACAGAGGTGATGGGGGTGTCAGACAGGATGATGGGGGGGGGAGTGGAGCTGTGTGCTTCCTGAAGTCCACAATAATCTCCACTGTCTTCTGGGCATTCAGCACCAGGTTGTTGTGGCTGCACCAGGACACCAGACGTTCAACCTCCCTCCTGTAGGCAGACTCATCCCCGTCAGAGATGAGTCCAATGACGGTGGTGTCATCTGCAAACTTGATTAGCTTGACAGACTGGAGGGTGGAGGTGCAGCAGTTGGTGTACAGGGAGAAGAGCAGAGGAGAAAGAACACAGCCCTGAGGGGAGCCGGTGCTGATGGTCCGGGAGTCCGAGACATTCTTTCCCAGCCTCACATGCTGCTTCCTGTCCGTCAGGAAGTCAGTGATCCACCGGCAGATGGGATCAGGCACATTCATCTGGGAAAGCTTGCCTCGGAGATGGTCTGGAAGGATGGTGTTGAAGGCAGAGCTGAAGTCCACAAACAGGATCCTGGCGTAGGTTCCTGGGGAGTCCAGATGCTGCAGGATGAAGTGTAGGGCCATGTTGATGGCGTCATCTACAGACCTGTTGGCTCTGTATGCAAACTGCAGGGGATCCAGGAGGGGGGCCGTGAGGGTCCTGAGATGGGAGAGAACCAGGTGCTCAAATGACTTCATGACCACAGATGTCAGAGCCACGGGTCTGTAGTCATTTAGTCCAGTGATCCTAGGTTTCTTGGGGACAGGGATTATGGTAGAGGACTTGAAGCAGGCAGGCACATGACATGCCTGCAGTGAGGAGTTGAAGATGCCAGAAAACACTGGGGCCAGCTCGTTTGCACAGTGTCTGAGGGTGGCAGGAGACACGCCGTCTGGGTCAGGAGCTTTTCGAGCATTCAGACTCTTAAACTGCTTCCTCACATCTGCTTCATGAATATGAAGAGTTGTGGTGGGAGGAGGTGGTGTGAAATCCTCTTTTGTGTGGGGTGAGGGGAGGGGGGTGTTGTAGGTGAAGTGTTTGAAGGTGGTGATGGCTCTATGGAGGGGGGAGAGGTGGGGGAATGAGTGTCCAAAGTGTCTCTATTGTTGGGGCCGTTGGAGGTGTGAAGGCTGCCTGATGGCTCGTCAAAACGGCAGTAGAAGTCGTTGAGGGTGTTGGCTAAGAGCAAGTCGTCAGTGGAGTGGGAGGTTTTAGGCTTGTAGTTGGTGATATTCCTAAAACCTTTCCACACAGAGGCCGAGTCATTCTCTGAGATCTGCTGCTGCATCTTCTCAGAGTGCTGATGTTTAGCAACGTCCACTTCTTTAGTGAACCTGTACTTGGCCTCTCTGTAGCAGTCCCTGTCTCCGCTTCTGAACGCCTTTCTCTTTTCCAGCCACAGCTTTTTGAGTTTAGGAGTAAACCAGGGTTTGTCATTGTTATAACTCACCCTGGTGCGTGATGGCACAATGCTGTCCTCACAGAAGTGGATATAGGAGGTGACAGTGTCCGTAAACTCGTCCAAGCTGTTAGAAGCAGCCTTCATTGTGTCCCAGTCTGTGGTCTCCAAACACGTGCGAAGCTCCTCCACAGCCTCGTTGCTCCACAGTTTTTTAGTCCTCACGACAGGTTTGGAGAGCTTCAGCCTCTGTCTGTACGCGGGGATTAGGTGGATCATGACGTGGTCAGAAAGTCCGAGTGAAGCGCGGGGCACCGCGCGATAGGCCCCGCTGATCGTGCTGTAACAGTGGTCTAATGTCCTCTCCTCTCTGGTCGGGCATTTAATATACTGCTTGTATTTCGGAAGCTCATGGCTCAGATTGGCTTTGTTAAAGTCCCCAAGAGCAATGATGAGAGAGTCCGGGTATGTCCGCTCCGTGTGGAGAATCTGCTCTGCGAGTGCGCACTGAGCTGCCTGCGCATCCACGTCTGGTGGGATGTAAACAGCGGCCAGGATGAATGAAGCAAACTCCCGCGGAGAATAAAACGGTTTGCAGTGAATAAAAAGGTATTCCAGAGAGGAAGAGCAGTGCTGAGCAATCACTGTTACGTCTGTGCACCAGCCTCTATTAATGTAGAAGCAGACACCTCCACCTTTGGTCTTACCAGAGAGAGAGGCCTGCCGGTCCGCGCGCAGCAGATGAAAGCCCTCCAGCTTTAGCGTGCTGTCCGGGATGTTCTCACTGAGCCACGACTCCGTAAAACATAAGACACAGGAGGAGGCAAAGTCTCTGTTCATGCTTCTCATCAGGGCCAGTTCGTCTATCTTATTCCTGAGTGAGCGTACATTGGAAAGGAAGATCCCAGGAAGAGCAGTTCGCAGTCCACATCTCCTCAGACGCACGAGTGCGCCGGCTCGCTTACCTCTCTTTCGGCGTCTCACTTTCCTGGTCAGAGTCTGCAGTAAATCTGCCGCAGATGCGACAAATATTGGAAGAAAATCCACAGGTGTAGTAGTCCTGTAGTTAAGAAGCTCTTCTCTGGTGTAAGAATATCCAGAGGGGTGCCCAGACACAGAAGTTATGCACAGAATTATGATTCATATCTGAATGTACTGACTGTTAATTATTGATGAGAACATAATCAGTAAATATAAATATGTTTGAGTTTGGCTTTGATGAATCAGAATAAAAGTAATAAAATAATGATTTTAGAGACAGGCCTAACTCAGGCCAGCTGACAGCCTGTGTACAAACAGACTTCAGCCATATGAGAGTGAGTGTGAGTGAATGAGAGCACACACAGGACACTCTGATCTCTGAATGTGTGTGACGCAGTGAAAAAGAGGATTGTACTGGATATACTGTGACTGACAAACAGAGTTTAAAGAGAAAGGTGTTTGGATTAAAATGGATTATGCTAAAGTGAACGTGCTAATGAAATCTGAACTGACTGAAATGTAAAGTGAAGATAATTCATTATTTACTGAGTCAGACTCAGAGGATCAGGGATCAGAAGTTCTACAAAGAGTAGAACCAGACTTCCTGTATAGAGGTGTGTGGGCCTACTGATCCACAGTGTCAGCACAACTTTCACATCATATTCATCTCAGCACAACTAAAACATGTGACTGACCTCAGAGTTTCAAATCGACATCGTGGATTCTCCAGAAGAACACACAGCTGCTTCACTCCTGAATCCTGCAGGTTGTTGTAGGTTCCACTCAGGTCCAGCACTCTGGGATACGAGGGGTTGGACTTCAGCGCTGCTGCCAGATAATCACAGCTGATCTCTGACAAACCACAGTCCTTCAATCTGAATAAAAAATGAAAGATGTAAGTTTATTAGACAAAGTGTGAGCTTGAAATCATTCAGTGTTTCATCATCTGTTCAGAGCTGAAGAAGGTTCAGAATGTAGAAGTTTAGAAAATGGAAACTCCAAACAGCTGAAGCCAACAGGAAGCAGCTTCAAACAAACAAGAGAAAAAAATGAATTTTTCACATTGAAGTCGTACATTTATCATAAAGTTGTCAAGTTTTGCCGTGTGAAATAACAAAACTGAACAGGAATCCTCAGAGTTGAACCCTCTGCACAGAGGTTCAGGTTCCTCTTCAGGTCCCAAAGTGCAGAACAACAAGGTTTCAAACAGCTTCGTTCCAGCAGCATCAGCCACAGAAATGCAGAGATAATTCTTTGGATCTCTTGGTTGTGTTGTATGATGCTGTGTTTGCATATCTGGTGTCTGTGTTGCTTTGTGAGGACGGATCATTTACTGCAGCTCCAGATAAACAGAGCTGGACCTGAACCTGGTAGCTTCACTTAGAAGACACTTGTGACGGGAACGTCAGGTCAAAAAAGTGCCCCTCCGACAGCCAAACCCATCTGTTCTCTGATTGGATAGTTACATTTGTGATTGACATGACATTGACCAATCAGATGAAAGGAAGAAAAATAGGGTCAAAATTCGTACTTGTAACTTGCAGGGGTTTTTTTTGGCTAAGTCCACACACAAATCTTTTTTACACACACACAAATCTTTTTTACACATACAAATTTTTTTCACGCACACACAAATTCTTTTTACACACACACAAATCTTTTTTTACACACACACAAATTCTTTTTACACATACACACAAATCTTTTTTACACACACACAAATCTTTTTTACACATACAAAGTTTTTTTCACGCACACACAAATCTTTTTTACACACACACACAAATCTTTTTTACACACACACACAAATCTTTTTTACACACACACACAAATCTTTTTTACACACACACAAATCTTTTTTACACATACAAAGTTTTTTTCACGCACACACAAATCTTTTTTACACACACACAAATTCTTTTTACACATACAAATCCTGATTTACAAGTACAAAATCTTTATGACCACATTTTGAGCCCATACAAATGTTCTGCAGACGAGTCCATGCGCTCACAACAAAGCTCAGTGTGGACGACGCTGTGCACGCTCCAATGCTGATTGGTTAGAAAGTGGGCGGGAACAGGGAAGAGAGCGACAGCAGTGTTCAGCACAAACACGAAGGATCAAAGAAGAAGAACATGACAAGCTCAGATGGAGGCTGCAGTGGACACTTTTCATTGTTTTAACATTCGCTTTCACTTCAGCTTCACCAACAACAGCACAAGCAGAGCAGCCCACTGACTGCGTGGCCGTGACGGCGCCCCCTGGTGACTGTAAACCACTACAACATGTAGACGGCCGTCTGCTGCTCATTTCTTTGCCACCATCACAGGAGCTCTTTATCATGTTCTACACTCTCATTGGTTCTTTGTGTGCTTGTTTTTTACAACAGTAGTCATTGTGATTGTTCAAAGAAGACAGTCAGCTGTGACTAAATGCAGCTCCTACAGCAGTGATTGGAATAACTACTGAAGCTAATCCAGTATCAAAGCTCAGGAATCAGCAGCTCCCACCTCGTTTTCTTTGAACAACTATTTTTAGCTGCTGTGTTTTTGTGTTTCTGCGGACCTCAGACATCCTGCTGCTCTGGAGAACTGAAGCTCTAAAGGCTTCAGCCTTTATCTCCAAGAAACAAAGCTGATCATGGAGACCCAGCAGGTCAGCTGATCTGTGGACAGCACCAGCATCTTTAAGTAAGTCTGAGAGGTGAGCAGTCTTTGGAAGCCTTTACTGTCTGATAGTCTCAGAGCAGGATTTGGATCATTATTTGGCTTTTCTTCTATTATTATGTTTAGTTTCTGCTTCACAGATATTCTCTGAGATGTTCTCTGAAATGTTTCCCACTGTTGGACAAACTTTCACAGTTTCTTCATAAAGGAGATCTCCTGTGCAGTCCATCTGTGATAATATGTTAAACACTGAATTATGATTCATATCTGAATGTACTGACTGTTAATTACTGATGAGAACATAATCAGTAAATATAAATATGTTTGAGTTTGGCTTTGATGAATCAGAATAAAAGTAATAAAATAATGATTTTAGAGACAGGCCTAACTCAGGCCAGCTGACAGCCTGTGTACAAACAGACTTCAGCCATATGAGAGTGAGTGTGAGTGAATGAGAGCACACACAGGACACTCTGATCTCTGAATGTGTGTGACGCAGTGAAAAAGAGGATTGTACTGGATATACTGTGACTGACAAACAGAGTTTAAAGAGAAAGGTGTTTGGATTAAAATGGATTATGCTAAAGTGAACGTGCTAATGAAATCTGAACTGACTGAAATGTGAAGTGAAGATAATTCAGATGTAAAAGAGAGAGAAACTGATAATAAGGTGGGGCTGGAGATCAGTGAAGGGCATGTAAACACCTGATTGGTTGAGTAGATATCAGATCGACAGTTTCACAGTTTTCCCTGTGGATTATAACTTTAAGAAGATGTGACATTCATCAAGGAATCCTGCTCTCCGGATTATTTCCATGAACACTGATCTGGATCACATCTACAGTGCTGGAAGTGCCCGTCTCACCACCAACCTCTCTGTGCACATTCACTTTTCAACCCTTTGTGAGACACTAAAGGTGTAAATCTGAGTATTTATCTATGTTAGTGCAAACACCTCTAATAGGTTGGTTTAGTCTTTCCAAGTCATATCTTCCCCTAGATCTGCGGTCCAGGCTCCTAAAATCATCCTAGTTTAACAAACACTACAATCTAGAGGAGAGCTGCACTAACAGGTGTGACTGATGAGATCTGACCTGCAAGGATACTCATGTTTATGTGTATCAGGACAAGCAGGGAAGACCTGGACATCAACTCAGCTCATTTCAAAATAAAAGGTTGGAATTGTAAAGAAAACAAACAGAGCTCATAAACTGAAACTGATTTCATTTTTTCAGCTGGAACATTTTAGTTGTTCCTTTTTCAATACATACATAATTATATTTACAGTAAGTCTTATCATTCCCCTTTTCCCTGCCAGTCACCGCCAATGTTCCCTCTAATGTTTCATGTGTCTGAGCGAACACACAAACTCCCTGAGCGTCCCTTGGACCTCTGTGAGCAACAGCAGACGTGTGCACTGTGGTCACGCCAGCATCTTATCCATCCAAGTTACACGGTTTATTAAAGTAATCAAATTACAGCATTTACATTTATGTTAGACTACTGTTAATTAACTGCTTTAGCCCACTTACAATGAAAATTAAAAACAACCTTGTTCATGACCTGTAGCATGTTAACACTATTGGAAGTAAAAATAACTTGAACTCCAATTTTGAAAACACAACTTTATTTTTTCTATTTTTATAAAGCTCTGACTTGTATTATGAGTCTGTGGTCTGGGAGAGAGTCTGTAACTCTGTCTGCAACATACAGGATATAATGACCAATGTTGGACAATTAATTATATAGTTACTTCTTCAAAAAAGTTACTGAGTTTTGCAAACAACAAAGTTTGTTGCAATAAATACTGAATACTATCGTTGTTATAAACAACAATACTATTCAGGAAGAAAACCAAACATTGCAGATATTTTATCATAACTCTGGTTTTACGCGGCCGATCAACACAATTTAAAAACTGGTATAAAGTCCACACTTTTTCCCTCAGTTGCTCCGTCTGTCCTGGTCACATCTCCAATGGTTGTACACGTTGTCATTAACGTGGCTTCACCTCATCATCAGCCACTTTGCTCGCTATAACACCATTGTCGGCACATAAGGACGCTGTCATAGCCTGTCAGCGACGTTGATTAGCTGCGTATATACGAATGTGAATCGCGTGATTGGCTGGACTACGGGATAAGGTGGCATCGTTCTAATCCCATATAGGAGCAGCCAGTCACTGACTAACACTGCAAAACAGAATTGTTGAAGATTTAATTTTTATTTCAATTGAGATTTGATTTTTTTGTGTGCAACACAGATTTTCTGTGTGCAGAGACCGTGCCAGCAGCGCGCAGTTGCACGAGCGCAGCTTATTGGGAACATTGGGCACCACCACAGTTCACTTCAACAAAACTTTACTTCAGATTTGTTTTCATGTTTTGATCCAGTGATGAGAGCCGTTTCCCCCATGTCCAGTCCTTGTACTAAGCTAGGCTAAACATGTCCAGGGCCTGTCTCTGTGCAGCTTTTAATCTGATGTTAATAAGGTAGAAATGGAGGAAGAAGAAAATGACTTCATCAATCAACATGCAGCTACCAACCCAAATGGTGAGGTGGTGGTTAGTTATTACTGTCGTTTATGATCCCCTACATTATCCTACATTCAAATATATTCTCCAGCTACAATAGTGTTTGTGTTCCTAAAAGGATTTCATGAATGTGTTATTGTTCATGTCACATCTGTATGAAACAAAGAGGAAGTGAGGTTTATCCTTCATGTTCCAGCATGTAAACCTGAGATCTGTGTGGAGCAGCTGACCTGTACGATGTGCTCAACACAAACATTATTTACCATCAGTTACTGTGTGACTGAACCACGTGGGTGTATGAAACATCGCTTTCAGTTTTAATAGCACATGGCAACATTCAGACGTGAATCTATACAGTAACACTTTGATTTGTTACAGTGAGGAGACTGATGAAGGGAACGATGAGGGGAAACTAACAGCAGCAACAGAAACCAGGAGACAAAGCTGAGGTCTGGGTTCCTCTATGCTACACACAGCCTCCTGCTCCTGGACTTTAGAAAACACATAAATGTCTCTAAGTACACTTACTTCAGAAACTCTATCAAACTAATTACAAGTTTACTTCAGCTTTAAATTACTCACAACATCAGCACACATGAGTAAACAAAGTAACTCACAGCTACTGTTCAAGTTTAGTCATCTCTAATACAAATATACCTCATTATTATGAATCTCACAGCTACCTGCTCATTGAACTGAACAATAATTCTGTTTGACCATTAAAACAAAATATGTGATTGTAAAAAATGTTCAGACAGTAATTAAGAATCTCCTAAGCAATCCAAAGATAAAGAAAAGTTCACCTGCCAATTCTATAAAGCTTGGTTGTTTATACAATAATATCATTTAATGATATGTTTGGATCCTGACCTGAGAGTTTCCAGTGTACAATGTGGACTCTGCAGTGCAGCAGACAGAAGCTTCACTCCTGAATCCCGCAGGTCATTGTTACTCAGGTCCAGCTCTTTCAGACTAGAGGACTGGGAGTTGAGAACTGAGGACAGAGCATCACAGCTTCTGTCTGAGAGGTTACAGCCACTCAGTCTGGAAGAAAACAAACAAACAATTAAATCAGTCAAATGAAACATTTTTAATGCCAGCATGCAATACAATTATTGGTTAACTAAATAGCTTCATTAAAACACAACTCTTCTTCTATAGCAGCACTTACTCCTTGTAAGCGCCACCTGCTCCACCATCTGAGTCAGAAGACATGAAAACAAACTGTAAATCTAGTAGAAACATGATTGGAAATCTTCTCAGATCCATTTGTACATTTAGAGCCTGATCCTGAAATATAGCAGCACGGACATTCACAGCAGCAAAGGGTTCTTGCTGATCTGAGCTGGCTTGGCCCTGGCTTATTGAAGATTAAAGAAAGCGGAATCAGCTGTTCAAACCCCCACAAGGCTGCCCGCTGTGACTGAAACAATGGGACGGGTCGTGACTTCTCAAAATGGGCTCATTGAACGCAGCACGGATAAGATCTTGAAGAAGCTCATGGCGGTCGTGAGTTTTCAGACTTTGCTCTTTGAGCACAAAACCGATAACCTCTGGGAGAAGCTCGTGGCTCTCCAACGGGAGATTGAGAGACGAGTGACGGACTGTTAGATCAGCTGTGAAATTGACATGCAGTTGTTCGCACCAAAGAAAGCCACCATCATCTCATGCGGCTAACATACCAGCGCCAGCTGTGGTCTCAAGGCTGGAGCTGAACAAATCTCACCCTGATAACAGACGGTGTTTAGACTTTCCTTCCCATCCTAAGCATGCTTATCCCCTCCCGGTGCAGACGGTGGGTCGAGGGGACCAGCGCAAATGCTGCAGGCCCGGATGCGCTGTCTACACCGGCTGTCTCTCACCTTTTACCCATCCCTGTTGCTTGTCATGTGTTTCTATGGCGCATTAACACTGGCAGTCCCAGGCTTCTACCTTTCTACCTTTAAAACCCGGAGAGCAGCCAAATGGCTGGTAGGCTTTTAGCTAAGCTTTAGCTTCAGGCAAGTGGAAGCTAAATTGGCTAGTCATTCATATGTAAATTGGGTTGTTACCTGGGAATTCTGGAGGGAGGGGAGTGGGGGTGTGTGGATGAGGGGGTGGGGGAGCTGCTAAAAGCGGTGAGCTTCCTTTTGTGTTTCATCTTGATGCATTCTCAATCATCCAGGGAAACAAATCTCCAAAAGTCACCAACTTGGAGTGTTTCAGTTTGCCATCTTAGGGAGAAATCAACACACATGGGTGTATGTCCTTTGTTGCTGAGATTTATTGATAAAAACAGTACAAAAAATCAACCATTTGTACACATTTTTACAAATAATTATAAAAAGTGAGTGAGTACATTTCAACATTTTCAGCAATCACTCACAATCCTGGCACTGCCATGGTATCTGTAGTCTGCATTTACCACATGTGTATCTGTTGCAGTGAACACATCGCACAGTGGCATGATTGTTCTTGCAATTGTGTTTGACCTGACACATGGCTCTTTTTCCAGGGCTCGGTGTGGAGGGTTGTGTCAAAGGCAACTGTTCTTTTCTTGCCTTCTTCGCAGCTACATGAGAGTGAGCTAACTCCCTTGCAAGCTCCACCAGGAAGTCCACCCGTCTTTCCTTCGTCCCGGAGCATGCTTGATACAGCACATGTGCATTCAGTGCTGCCATGTCAATCATGTTATAAAACACGGCAACTGGCCAGCGCCGTGTTCCTCTGCGGACAGTGTACTCCCGAACCATCTGGTCCATCACATCCACGCCACACTTTGTTTTGTTGTAAAGGGTGACAGTGTTTGGCTTCCTTTTGGTAGTGTTATCAGTCTGAACCACGCCGTGCATGCTGCTAAGAATATAGACTGTCTTCTTCCGTTTGGCCGCATACGCCGTCAGCGTGGCAGCAGAGGTTGAAAACACCTAAGAAATAAGATAAATTGTTATTTCCATAGCACTTTTACACACAATGAAACACATAAACATAGAACCACAAAAGACCTGCAACATACCTGAGTGGTGAATTCATTGCGATCTGTCTGTCTAGTGGATTGAGGAATTTCCCTGCGAATCTTGTTGACTGTGCCGAGGATGGTGGTTTTCCGTCTAAGAAGTTTTTGCGCAAGTGAAAGCGATGTGAAAAAATTGTCCGTGGTAACATTTCTGCCCTTGTCTAGGAATGGTTCCATCAGCCTCATTACTACATTTTCAGAAAGTCTCTCCCCAGTGGGACGACTGGGGTCCTTGCCAAGATATGGGAAGACATTGCAAATGTACTTGGATTTTAGGTCGCAAGCCACCCAAAACTTGATCCCAAACTTGTCCGGCTTACTTGCAATATACTGCAGGAAACTGCACCAAGTACATTTGCAATGTCTTCCCATATCTTGGCAAGGACCCCAGTCGTCCCACTGGGGAGAGACTTTCTGAAAATGTAGTAATGAGGCTGATGGAACCATTCCTAGACAAGGGCAGAAATGTTACCACGGACAATTTTTTCACATCGCTTTCACTTGCGCAAAAACTTCTTAGACGGAAAACCACCATCCTCGGCACAGTCAACAAGATTCGCAGGGAAATTCCTCAATCCACTAGACAGACAGATCGCAATGAATTCACCACTCAGGTATGTTGCAGGTCTTTTGTGGTTCTATGTTTATGTGTTTCATTGTGTGTAAAAGTGCTATGGAAATAACAATTTATCTTATTTCTTAGGTGTTTTCAACCTCTGCTGCCACGCTGACGGCGTATGCGGCCAAACGGAAGAAGACAGTCTATATTCTTAGCAGCATGCACGGCGTGGTTCAGACTGATAACACTACCAAAAGGAAGCCAAACACTGTCACCCTTTACAACAAAACAAAGTGTGGCGTGGATGTGATGGACCAGATGGTTCGGGAGTACACTGTCCGCAGAGGAACACGGCGCTGGCCAGTTGCCGTGTTTTATAACATGATTGACATGGCAGCACTGAATGCACATGTGCTGTATCAAGCATGCTCCGGGACGAAGGAAAGACGGGTGGACTTCCTGGTGGAGCTTGCAAGGGAGTTAGCTCACTCTCATGTAGCTGCGAAGAAGGCAAGAAAAGAACAGTTGCCTTTGACACAACCCTCCACACCGAGCCCTGGAAAAAGAGCCATGTGTCAGGTCAAACACAATTGCAAGAACAATCATGCCACTGTGCGATGTGTTCACTGCAACAGATACACATGTGGTAAATGCAGACTACAGATACCATGGCAGTGCCAGGATTGTGAGTGATTGCTGAAAATGTTGAAATGTACTCACTCACTTTTTATAATTATTTGTAAAAATGTGTACAAATGGTTGATTTTTTGTACTGTTTTTATCAATAAATCTCAGCAACAAAGGACATACACCCATGTGTGTTGATTTCTCCCTAAGATGGCAAACTGAAACACTCCAAGTTGGTGACTTTTGGAGATTTGTTTCCCTGGATGATTGAGAATGCATCAAGATGAAACACAAAAGGAAGCTCACCGCTTTTAGCAGCTCCCCCACCCCCTCATCCACACACCCCCACTCCCCTCCCTCCAGAATTCCCAGGTAACAACCCAATTTACATATGAATGACTAGCCAATTTAGCTTCCACTTGCCTGAAGCTAAAGCTTAGCTAAAAGCCTACCAGCCATTTGGCTGCTCTCCGGGTTTTAAAGGTAGAAAAGCCAAATGGCTGGGCTCTGGGCCTTCCTAGTGTTAAGAGTTTTCATGTGCTCTGCGCTAAGGTCATTTTTTTTGTCTGTTCTCAAACTGATCTCCCTGTTGGAGCTCAGTCTGGGAGGAGTTCTTTTTTCTCCTCATCTTTCCTGATGTTGTGCATTTTCTGCTGTTCGGTTCCGGGTCGCTGCTCTAGCGGCCGACCGGCCAGCTACCTAGCCTGACCTGTCTCTCCAATGTGATGTTTGTGTATTGTATGTACGGTTGGAAAGCTCAGTATCCTAATTGCCCCTTGAAAATAAATACAGTGTTCTGAATCTGAATCTGAAAAGATTACAGAAGACGACTCTGTTCAGTAAATATTACGCTCATACTGTCAAGAAATACCAAACGTAGGTAAAACTCTGGTTGTTGCAGCCATCCAGTATGACATGCTTTGTACTGTCCTGCTGCAGTTTGTGACACCTGTTTGATGAGTTGTGAAGGATGATGAAACAAACACTTCACTCAATGTTTGTCTTCTAAACTGGATGTAATTTTGGCAGCCGATAGTTTTTCTTAATCTATCCCAGCTGCAAATAGGAACACAACAAATAAATAACTTTACCCACTTGGATCCTTATCATTCAAGATTGTGAAAAGATTCTCTACTCAGAGAATACTGGAGATTTTAGATGAGAGTGATGGAAGATGATGAAGGGGAAGAGTTTTCACAACTTGAGGCCTTTTGTCTTCACTGTATAGGACAAAGAAGACAGGAAGGGAGGGAGAAGTGAGGAGAATAACACAGGAAATGGTCTTGGGCAGACTCAAACCAGGCCCTGGAGTCACGACTCTAACCTTCAGTGCATGGGTCACCTGCTCAGCCAGGTAAGCTACAGCAGTCAGCAGTGTGTGAGTTAATTTGAAGACAATGATGACTATAAGTCAGGTAAAAAAAATACTATCATCAACCAACAAGGGGAAAACAGTGAGCTGAATGACCAAGCTTTGACCAAGGGTGGCTCACTCCTCGGTCTTCTTGCCCAAGGAGTGAACCACCCTGCATGGCCATCAATGTGGTGCAAACAAGGCCATCATACAATACAGGCCATCCAAGCTGATTTTAACTTTTCCTCCCAGATACCACCTTAGAAATCATCTAGATTAGGATATGTTGGCTGTTCTAGATCCAATCACAACAAACAGAGAGCTGTTGTGTGTCCAAGGTGAACAGGAAGAATATATACATGCATAAAGTCAATAAAGTCAGAAGGTTTGCTTTAGACTGTGCTGCAGTTTATTATCAAAGACAAACAGGCACCATGCTGCCAACAAATGGCATCAAGTCTGACTTGAAGTTTTTTGTTCTTTTTTTTTTAAATCAAGATTAAATTTTATAGCAACCACAGCAGAGATGACCAGGGAAGGTGTGCTTGAGGGGATATAGCTAAAACAGCTGGTTTCAGACTGAAGATGAACTGAGGTGCTGCACCCAAGTCTGCAGGTTCAGGGAGGGACAAACATCTGCTGCAACCAGATTGGAGTGAGAGGAGAGAGCAGGCCAACAACAACAAAGAAACAACAAACACACTGTGGAAGACCGAAGCAGAGTTTAGTTTAAAGTGGAACTAAGGATGTTTCTCTGGCTGCCAGGATTCACTGAGTAATTCAAATGCTTTCTTTAATGCAGGACCCACCATGCAATAAATTACTGACACAGTTGGATGTTAAAAGTAAAGACATGAGTACAAATGTACTCACAGAGCTTTGTTGGAGGCTTTGACCACTGGCAGCAGCCTCAGAAGAGCCTCCTCTGAAGCAGAGTATTTCTTCAGGTCAAACACATCCAGATCTCCTTCTGATGACAGTAAGATGAAGACCAGAGCTGACCACTGAGCAGGAGACAGTTTATCTGTGGAGAGACTTCCTGATCTCAGGGACTGTTGGATCTCCTCCACTAGAGAACGATCATTCAGTTCATTCAGACAGTGGAACAGATTGATGCTTTTCTCTGCAGACAGATTCTTACTGAGCTTCTTCTTGATGTACTGGACTGTTTCCTGATTGGTCAGTGAGCTGCTTCCTGTCTGTGTCAGCAGACCTCGTAGGAGAGTCTGATTGGTCTGCAGTGAAAGACCCAGGAGGAAGCGGAGGAACAGGTCCAGGTGTCCATTTGGACTCCGTAAGGCCTTGTTCACAGCACTCTGGTGGAGAGATTGAAGTTTTAGTTTGTTAAATAGTTTAGACCATGTAGAGGTTGTTTGTTGTTGTTCCAGCAGATTGAGTCCAGAGTTGATGAAGGTCAGATGGACATGAAGAGCAGCCAGAAACTCCTGAACACTCAGATGGATGAAGCAGAACACCTTGTCCTGGTACAGTCCTCTCTCCTCTTTAAAGATCTGTGTGAACACTCCTGAGTACACTGAGGCTGCTCTGATATCGATGCCACACTCTGTCAGGTCTGATTCATAGAAGATCAGGTTTCCTTTCTGCAGCTGATCAAAAGCCAGTTTTCCCAGAGACTCCATCATCTTCCTGCTCTCTGGACTCCAGTGTGGATCTGTCTCAGCTCCTCCATCATACTTGACCTTCTTCACTTTGGCCTGAACCACCAGGAAGTGGATGTACATCTCAGTCAGGGTCTTGGGCAGCTGTCCTCCCTCTCTGGTTTCCAGCACATCCTCCAGAACTGTAGCAGTGATCCAGCAGAAGACTGGGATGTGACACATGATGTGGAGGCTTCGTGATGTCTTGATGTGGGAGATGATCCTGCTGGCCTGCTCCTCATCTCTGAATCTCTTCCTGAAGTACTCCTCCTTCTGTGGGTCAGTGAACCCTCTGACCTCTGTCACCATGCCAACACAGTCGGGAGGGATCTGATTGGCTGCTGCAGGTCGTGTGGTTATCCAGAGGCGAGCAGAGGGAAGCAGTTTCCCCCTGATGAGGTTTATCAGCAGCACATCCACTGAGGTGGACTTTCTAGGGTCAGTTAGGATTGTAGTTTTGTGGAAGTCCAGAGGAAGTCGACACTCATCCAGACCATCAAAGATGAACACAACCTGGAAGTCTTCAAAGCTGCAGATTCCTGCTTCTTTGGTTTCAGTAAAGAAGTGATGAACAAGTCCCACCAAGCTGAACTTTTCCTCTTTCAGCACATTCAGCTCTCTGAAAGTGAATGGAAATATGAACTGGATGTCCTGGTTGGCTTCGTCTTCAGCCCAGTCCAGGCTGTATTTCTGTGTTAAGACTGTTTTCCCAATGCCAGCCACTCCCTTTGTCAGCACTGTTCTGATTGGTTCATCTCTTCCAGGTGAGGCTTTAAAGATGTCTTCTTGTCTGATTGTTGTTTCTGGTCTGTCTGGTTTCCTGGATGCTGTTTCAATCTGTCTGACCTCATGTTCATCATTGACCTCTGCAGTCCCTCCCTCTGTGATGTAGAGCTCTGTGTAGATCTGATTCAGGAGGGTTGGGTTTCCTGCTTTAGCGATGCCCTCAAACACACACTGGAACTTCTCCTTCAGGGTGGATTTAAGGTTACGGTGACAAACTGCAGCTTGAAGCTCTGAATGAGAAGAAAAATAAACACTCAATTCCAAAAAGAACTAATCTTTAAAACATGTTGCTCCATCTTCCATCTCTGGAAAATGTTCATTTATCCAGCAGCTTAAATCTTTAGATAAATCCTCTTACTGCTCTGCAGACGGTCAGCCAGCTCCTCCTGCTTCATTCTCCTCAGGAAGTCCACTGTGATCTTCACAAACGCCTCTCTGCTGCTGCTCCTCTGACTCTCTAAGCATTCTGGGTAACCTGGACTCAGAACCTTCTGGATCTTCTTCAGCTCGTTCTTCACAAAAGTGATGATGTTGTCCTCCAGCAGCTGGAACAGAATATTTATGAATGAGCCAATCAGACTGAAATCATGGAGCCAAACATCAGATCCATGTTGGACACACTGACGATCCACTGGTCTACAAAGAGCAGCATGGAGATGACTGTGAACAGAACAGATGTAACAGTAGTTGTTGTACATGTACAGACCATAAATATGGAGTCCAGCTGTGTTTGATGCTGCTGGGCAGACTGACCACTGGGAACCTCTGAGCTCTGCTGGTCCACTCTGTGGAGGAACCATGAAGGATTAGATCAACACAGGATAAAGATCCAGGAGTTTCTGCTCAAATAACTTCATCTGAATCAAGTCTGTCAAGTTTTAAACTCTCAGATTGTGAACATATCAGTAATTTTCAGTCTGTTTTCATGGACGTCCTTTCAGTGGTGATGTCAGGGATGATTTTGAAGAAGCTCATCAAACTGAACCATCAGCAGATCACTGCTCCAAAACCAGAACATGATCCGAGTCTCCCTCCACCACCAGAACACCAGCTTTACTAACGTGGTAGATCAGTGTAGTACAGATCAATAACTGATGAGTCATTTGATCAAAATCACTGAGTGCTTCACGTCTGACCCTCTGATGCTTCTGTAGACATTTTGCATATTTAATGAATGTCTGACAGTTTTACATTCATTCTATGAACACAGTGGAAATGTTGTGTTATAGTCTCCATGTTGTTTCCAGCATCATAAATTCTTCAGTTCAGAAAATTAGATTCTTTCTTCACAGCTGAAAAACAACAACATTTATTCTCTATTGAAATCTGCATCGTCCACTCCAAAGGTCACAATCTGAAGGTAACATCTGGTTTTGTTCCCTGTGGTTAACTCTGAGCATCAGTATGGTGGGATTTATCCACTACATCCACACCACTGTGGTTCAGTGTTGTCCTGATGGAGTAACAGCAGCCAGTATGATCCAGGCTTTAGCTGCTGGGTCTCTGTGTGACCTCTCAGACTGTTTAACAGATCAGACACAAAGAGAATCAGAGCAGCTCTGTTCTTTAAAGACAAACATGAACCCACTCAGGTCACACTTTCCCCACAGATATGAGCATCACTGTCCTCAAACAGCAAATGACCAAGTCGAACATTTGGATCTTTTCTCTTTCATTGTTTTCTTTTTAATGAATCTTTGTAACAATCTGAGGATGTTTCAGGTCATATTTATCCAGGAAACACAAACATGTAAAGGAGTCATCACAGCTCTCTGACCTCGTTGCTCCAGGTTCACCACTGAAGAGTGGATTTAGATCTTTGGACCGGTCACTCCTCACAGACGGACAGCTGGACCCTGCAGACTGTGACCTCTGACCTCTGCAGACACAAACATGATTGAAGCAGCTGTGATCACACAGACTGCAGATAATGCAGCTGTTTCCTGTCAGTAACATCCTCTTAGATTAGAGTTCAGCTTTTTACAGGAAAACTGGACAAAACTGATTTTTGTTACAAACTCATTTTCATTTCCTCTCAGCTCACAAACACAGTCAGACAATCAACCAGAGTCAACACTGATTATAATGTCAGTGCAGAATTATTTCTGTTACTCAGTGAGTTCAGCTCTCTGACCTCGTTGCTCCAGGTTCACCACTGAAGTTTGGATTATAACCTTTGGACCGGTCACTCCTCACAGACGGACAGCTGGACCCTGCAGACTCTGCTCTGTCCTCCTCTTCCTCCATCATCATCTTCAGTCAGTCTGAGAGGTAAACCACAAACACTCAGTGAGTTCACATTAACAGGAGTCACTGAGTTACAGTCGCTGACCTCTGACCCGTCATGTGACCATGAAACCAGGTCAATGTGTCTGTAGGTTCAGTCATCCAGGTCATGTGATCTAAGGAGCTTGGAGAGAAAAGAGACGTCTTTAAGTTTCTGGAAGACGTTTCATCTGAGAAGCTTCTTCAGCTCTAAAACCAAACGGTGGAGAGTCCCAGATATTTAAACCTGAGAGGGAAAGAAAGCATGTCGCTGACCCACCACTGATGTTATTTCAAGGAGGAAACTGAGAGCCTTTGCACCAGGAGCACAAACATCAGCTCCAGCAATGATCCACTGATGTGTTTTTATTCCATGTATGAATGTTGTTATTGACAGAGATGACGTTTGTGTGTCAGTGATGCAGTGACTGTTGTTGTTACCTGTACAGGCTGGTTAGACTCTATGAAACAGATCATACAGATCTCTGCATGTTAGAAGAGACTATTAAAGGTCATGAATGAGACAAAGGCAGGGAGGCGTCCTTTACAGCTAAACAGCAGAGTGAGAGAACAGCCAGCACCTCTACATTTATCACATTATACAGCACATGTATGATACTGACAGGGATGAGAAGAATTTAGTGATTCTGATCCCATCATTGATATTACTTATTGATTCTCAGTAGCTCTGCTCTGACAGTCACCACCATCACTGAGCAGCATATCAAAGACATTTGTGCACATTAACTGCATGTTGTGGCTCAAATGTTTGTGCATGTTGGAGGCATTTCCTCTTTGTTGTGATCAGTGTTGGTCATTACTCAAAACAGTCATTATTACACATATTACACAGAACACTTTGATTAAAAGTAATGGAGTACGTTACTTCATTACTCCTCATAACATTACTTTGATGTTAAAATGAACAAATGAGCATGTAACAACATAAAGCTGAGGTACAGCCCCACACACCAACACAGATCCTGATGAGGTCACGTGATGTTTCTCTGAGTGTTTATGAACACAAATCAAAGATGAAACAGCACAAAGACACTTCAAAGTGATTCTACTGTAGAAACATGAACAGGTAGAAACCTGCAGCCTGACTGCTCATCACTTTGTTACCTGTTCAAGTTCAGCAGCAGCAGCTCACTTTATCACGGTGCTGGTCTGGGGTCAGTGTTTACTCAGCTTTAACTAGTGATGTGACGTTCTGTATCGAGGCTTCGAAGCGTGTGTCGAGTAATGGAGGGGGCGTTTCCGCGAAGCGCGTATCGAGGCTTGCTTCATTTATGGGAGGAGCTGAAAATGATGACGTCCGAAGCCTCGCTGCCCGGCTGTACCACGTGACTGGTTCAGGAAGCGGTTCGAACTTTGCCGCGAGCTATGACAGCGATATAAACCCCTCAGACAAAATGTGGGCGTTTGATGGAGAGTTGCGGTTAGTGAGAGTTAGAGACAGTTTAGAAAAAAAAAATCGCCTACGACCTGCCACAGTGGAGAAACTGTTTCTTTTTAACAAAAACCAATGATGTGTCCCCTAAACACTAATCACTGTCCTTGCCTCAATGTTACAAAAGCACAACCACTGTCCACACCTCACCTCACAGTATATGATCATTTCCATTTTAGGCATTTCCAAATAATCATGTTCCATACTGCCAGTATAAATATACACAGTACACTGCATCACTACAATATACATGTTTTACACACTCCTTTTGTTGTTGACATTTACAGGCTGTGTGCAAAAAGGCCACACTCTTCAAATTCATGCCAACTAATATTTTTACGTCCAGTAGGTGTCCTACTAGAGCAAATGAAGCTTCAAGAAGCTTCGCGTTGGGGTGAACCAATTGGATGAAAAGCTTCAGTGCTTCATGAGGCTTCATCTGCCCATCACTAGCTTTAACCTCACTCTGGGTTCTTGGCTAGCCTAGCTTTAGCTTAGTGTTAGCATGCTGTGTGCTAGCTTAGCGTTAGCTTAGTGTTAGCATGCTGTGTGCTAGCTTAGCGTTAGCTTAGTGTTAGCTTAGTGTTAGCTTAGTGTTAGCATGCTGTGTGCTAGCTTAGCGTCAGAGCTCTGCAGGTGTCTCGTGTGTAAATATTAATCACAGTCACAGTAAAGGAGGTAAAGGGCTGTGACGTCATCACGTACGCTGCGTCCTCTGTGGGCTCTGAGTGAACTCAAAGTACAAACTACAAGTACACAAACACGAACGTAGCTCAGAGTGGCGGACACACTCGGCCTCGTTGGTCCAGCTGTGAGTCCGTTACCGTGAACTATGGAGCGGCAGATTTGTGCTGAACTAAGCTGCACACAGCTGATGTTAGCCAGGAAACATTACACACTGACTTTAATGGAGAGACCGGAAATACAAACACACACAGTTTGTTGTGTGAAGAAATCAAACACGAGCTGAACAAACAGTAAAGTTCCTAAAGACAAACTGTTAAAGGAGGAAACAAAGCAAACTTACAGTTTCTTCACACACCAACAACAAGCTCCACTCCACGAAGTTCAGGAAGTGAACGTAAACTTTGAGCAGGAAGGAAACACCCAAAGAGACGTTTGAGGACAATCAGGAGCATTGGAACACTGTGCTGCGTTCAGTTGCACCTGGGAAACTCCAAACCTCTGGCAGGCTGTGATTTATTTCTGCTGGTTTTCCTGTTTGAAGCACAAACATCCGTCATCACTTTGTTGTTGTTCTTCCTGCAGCGTTTAAATGTTTCAGCACTGAACTGATGTTTCTTCAAAGCTCATTTCAACCTGTTGAAGTCATGAATGAAAGTGCAGACTGAGAGTGGATCACATGATGTTTGAGGTGTGTCATGTGACATGTTCAGTATTGTCACACATGTCTAGATTGTCCCTGATATCATAACTGCTCAAACACTGATGATTATATTTGAAGAATTATTCCTGATGGCAGCAAAGTTTGAATGGAGCTCTCTGTCTGTGCTGATTTGTCGCCCTCTGGAGGTCAAAGCACAAACTGCATGATGTCACTGTAACCACCACAGTGACAGGAAGTGTTTTTATGACTGAAACACTGAAATGATGCTAACGGCTGTCGTTAGGCTCACTGACAGCAGTGCTGATGTGTTCATGTCAAACACTGGCTCAGGTCAGACGCCTTCATCCTTCTCCAGCGTGAGGCCGCCCTCAGACCCACAGGAGCTCTGACCTTTGACCTCCTGACCCTAACCATTTTAGTCTTGTTGCATCTTTAAATGCAAATCCTGTGAAATGGTCAGGGGTGGCTCTAGAGAAATTTTCTTAGGGTGGCAAAATCAAAGCCTTTTCCCCCCAAACACATATGCAGGTGGTTACATGTGGTTAAAATGATTCAAATGCAGTAAGTATGCACGTTTTTCATATAAATATAGTCTATAACTTAATTATTGTCTGTACCCACATGATTACACACTTTAGTTACATGAAACATGTGAGTTTTGATGTTATGTACTGTACAGCCTGTATATTAAATACATATGTAGCCCAATAAGTATAAACTCCAGAAAGCTACACAACATGGGGCGCTTCATTTACAAACACAAGTCTAACTTAAGTTTCACTGTTTTTGTTAGAAAACTGTCACATTGTTGCAGCTTAAATGACACAAAATGTCAGAAATCTGCACTGTCATGAACAAACATGTAAACCTCATTTTTCATGATTTGTTGGATTCACCCTCTGAGGTCTGAAACACAACCGGACATTTGTGACTCCTTTGAGTTTACGTTTGTATTTCACCCTCAGATTGTTTCATTTTATTTTTTCCTCCTCTTGCTTTGTTTGGTATCTTTTCAGCTCAACTGACTTTAGTTGTTTTTTCACTGACATACTGCATTAGTATTACTATTACTGTTGTGATATTTTGATACCATGGTAGCATTTACAGGATATTGTTTTATTGTTTTATACAGGAAAACTGTTACTCAATAAGGCCCATCTACTAGTTGTTTTTCTCTTTCTCTGTGACCCAAGAATTAATGTGTAAGACTCACAAGCTGGTACCCCAAGGTCGAAAATACCACAGAGACGAGACCACTTCCTTACTCCCATCCTCCCTTTTTCTTTATCTCTTAGAAAAAGGCTCGTTAAAGGCTAGGTGGTTTGTTTCAGAATTCACTAATGAAAGAACTCTGTATTTTATGTCTAGGAGTGTATTTTGCTGGGATGATCATAAATTGTAGCTGAACTGATAAACTACACACAGGATACTTCTTTGCTCACAAGGCAGGAAGACGTTTCCTTATTTGGTCTGTACCGGTTTGAACTGGGAAAGCTGACACACGAACCTTTTTTTCTCTATATAAACTGCTGTGTATCAAATAAACCTAATATAACATGGAAGTGTGTCACAGTGCCTGGTGGCCACATGTTACCCATAAACTGTCAACCTGACCGTACTGTAGCTACGTCCAAAGACTAGTTAAAGATTAAAGCTTTTTGGGGGGTTAAATCTGACATAAATAAAGAAAGAATAACATTAAAGTCGATTCTTTTGATCACTGTAGTTCTACTTTGAGGATATGACGTGTAAAAACCCTCAGTTGTGGCTGGTGGATCTCACATTCCTGGTCTTTGTAATTCCAGTTCAATGAAGCCTCATTTTCACCTTTTTCCAGGTAAATTTTCTCAACTGTTCTAATGTCCATGCTGTGGCATTGTCCCATCATTTGTATTTCCTGTTAATGGATTTTTAATATGGTCTGGGAAATTACTATATATGAGTAACTTCCTGTTGTATTGCAGCTTAAGGCCATTGTCACTGAAATAAAGCCCGAGTTGTAATAGTTTGCATCCAGAACGAGGAAAACGAAGAAACCCAAACACTGCTCAGTGGATGAGTCCGTCCTGGAATAAATACCAGGACAAAACTAAAAAGAAGAGCTTGTTTCCTCGAAGCAACAACAGAAAGCTCTTTGTCTCTACAGATGTTTCTGGGAAACACGTTAACAATATTTAAACATTTGTTCTTAATAAACGTTTTTTCTTAATGATGCTTTATGATATTTCTATCTGACCTAATGCAGCAGCGTATCCACATGAACTCTGCAGTGTTTCTACCCAGAGGCCACCGTGGTCCTTCTTTACTAATGCTGAGGGTTTTCTCCCAGCCGTGATAGCCTTTGACAGGTAAACTGAGTCATTCCAGCCCAGTGCAAAAATAACCTCCCTGTCTGCTCTTAACTTCACGCATCGATGCTAAAACGTTGCATAACTGAACCTGCAGACTGTGATCCTGTAGCTGTCGAGGAGAGGGCTTGATGCCGTCCATCTTCTGCTCAATTAACAACGCCTGCAACCTTTTGAGCCTTGGTCCTGCTACAGTCACAAATATAACATCATCACTCTTTATTTGATCCACTACACTGCTGTCATTTCTCTGTTATGGCCCCACAAGGTCACTGAATCAACCCCACAGCATCACGTACAAGTTTTCAAAGCGGTGTTCTGATCTGCTTCGAGCTTTCATCATTTTAGCCAGCCCCTCCGATCTTCTCCAGGTAAACACTACAAAGAAAGAGTTCAGTCTGAATAAAACATCTTGTGCATGTCACACGATACAGCATCCACAGCAGTATACACTGCAAACAGCAGAAGCTCTTCCTTCTTAGCCTTCAGTCCAGCAGTGATGACCTCCTCCTGCTTTTGGTTCACATCACCTTTCTCCTGAAAATCTGAGCTGGGCTTGACAAACCCTCAGCTCAGCGTGATATAAAGGTGGCTCTTCTAGTGTATTTGCCATCTCCTGAGCTCTCATTGTTACCATCTCACATTCTTCTCCAATCCATGGTTAGGGTGCTGCTCATAGGGGGTCATATGATTGTTGGGTTTGTCTCTGTACCTATGAAGCGCCTTGAGGCGACTTTTGTTGTGATTTGGCGCTATATAAATAAAATTGAATTGAATTTTCAGGGTCAAAGTTCAGAGGTAAGTTTGTTCAGCAAATGAATGACAATAAATCATACATGTTTGCTGATTCACAGGTTAACAGCCTGGAGGAACAGGGCTGTGTCGTTCCTGTGATGCGATTCAGCTTTATTTCAGCCACTCAACAAAACAACATTATATTATATTTAATATATATTAAATATGTGCCAACTGATTCAGTACGTTTCATGTAGAAATATGTGTGGCAACTTTTTGTTGCAGCAATGATCTCAAAACACGGGGGGGGGCTAAGATGAATGTCTGCTGTGAGGACAGGGGGTGTGCATGTGCTCAAGTCACGTGACACGTCATTTACGCAACATTTGGTCGATTTCAAAGTTACAGTGAGATAAAATCATGTTATGGATTGCACTCAGTATATTGTGCCGACATGGTGAGATTGTGTCTGTCGAGCCGAGGAGAGCGTCGCAGTGCCAAAAGCTGTAAAATGAACTATCAGGCTGGAGTGTGCTGCCACAGCACAGAGCAGTCACAGAGTCCTGCAGGCAGAAGAGGAGTGATCGTGTTAGCCACCTTACAAAACAAAAAGACATGAAGTGAAAAGCAGAGCGCAGAGTGAGGCAGAAGAAGACAGACTGGGCCAAGTCCTGCATGTGCGAGAGCGAGCGAGACCCGGGACAACGTCATCCGCCTCGCCTGGACTAGTCCGCCGGCCGGAGGAGGGACAGTGGCTGCACTGTGCAGCCGAAGACTCACTTTGATCGCACAGGAAACGAGCGACGCAACCGGTCCACCGTCCGTGCAAACTGCGCCAGGCAGCGTATTGCACGCTGGAGGACACCGAGGAAAGTCACAGTAGGAGCGGTGCTTAGTGAGAGGTGATGTCGGGGGGACATGGCTTCTTCTCCGGTCACCCCAGCATCGCTTGAAGGAGAAACACCTTCACCCACCGGGAACGAGGAGCCTGCGACCACCCGACAGGTACGACACGCCTCCGAGACCCTCTGCGCGCCCGGTAACGTTGTAACGTTTTACCGAAGTTCATTCGCAAACACACCAGTTTAAGATGGACCCGAGAATCAGCACACGGGAGCACTGGTGTCTGACTCAGCAGAAACGGCGCGACGTGCGTGTAATGCTTCGTATTTGATAACGATGGAATAATTCTTTAAAATAAGCACACAGATAAACACTGGTGGGTGGAAAAGCTCGTGTTTTGGTGAAATGAGTCCCGCCTAGTCCGGTCTACACCTCATTCAGCAAACATCTGAGTCACCCTGAGACGCCAGTGCGCGTCCTTGTGATGCAAAAAGCCGTAAGTGACACGCTGTTTACACGCAGGAGCAGTTTAACACATGCAGGTTGTGCCAGTAGGCGTTTCCTTCAATGTGACACCAAACGTGTAAATCAGTGCTGGGAGCGAATGTTGGACCTGATCAGTCTTAATCTGACAAACTGTAGTTCCTGCTCTGTTTCTAATTCAGCCCCATGACAGACAACCAGCATGTTCTCCTGTCACGTGTTATTGACACGCACATATTTAGTCCGTGTGTGGGATGTTAAAGGTGAGTTTGTTCAGGGCACGATCAGACTGAGGCCATTTCAACAGGTGCAAGGAAGTGTTAGTGTGGTTACTACGGCAGCACTGATGCCCTGATGAGTGCACATGGCTGGAATGAAAAGTCAATGCTATGTATAGCATGAACTACTTGTTGTCTAAGGCGGTGCAGAGAGTGAGCAGGAAATATCTGAGGTTGGATATTTCAGTACATACAGAGCTGTGCAGAGACATTAGGATCTTAAACTATTGTCTGTATCTGGCAAAGCGAGAATCTGAGCCTTGTGTACAAACTGTCTGGTGTTTGTTCTGGCAGGAATATGAAACTACTGTGCACAGCATGCTTATTAAGATGGCCCAGGACCAGGTCATCTTGCAGGATGGTAGTGTTACATCGAGAAGGTTCCTCTTTAATTGTTGGATTTCTGTGTGAGTTTTCTCCCTGTGCCTCTGTGGCCTCTCCCCACAGTGTCTGTGTTTGTATTTAAAGTGTTTAAAGTACAGCACTAGATGATCGTATGGGTGAATGTGACTTGTTGTAAAGCACTTTGAGTTGTTGTCTATATAAAGTCTAAATGGAAATCCACTTATGTGCAGAGGACCAGAAGATCCAGCGCATCGAAATAAAAAGTTCTTTGCTTAAACAATGAATTGTGCGATAAAATATTAATTTACAAATTCATTTTTAAGTTATTTTATTTATTCAATACAAAAGTAATTTATTATCTAGTAATTTAATTTAAAATAAAATTCTGTTGGTTTTTGTTTTTTGCCCTTCTCCCCCGTCCCTCTTCTCAGCTGTTTCTCTTTCTTTCCCCCAGTCAAGTCTGTCCCGTATTCAGTAAGTGAAAATAAAATAAACAATAAAAGGTGAATCAAATGGACCATTACGGCAAGGCTGGGATGGTCAGTTTGGTAAAGTAAATCCGTTGGGCATCTTTCTTTGCCTTTAGACAACAATTCTGATGCAAAAGAGCCAAACGGGACAGGCAAAAAAATAAAATAAAATAAAATAAATATTTATAAATCAGTATTTGAAAATAAATTATTATTCCATTAATAAATACTTCAAATCAGAAAAAAAAGAAATAAAATCTCAATAAAAACCTCACATCAAAAATCCTTTTCCTGTGTCGTCTCATGTCCAACATCTGTGTAGGCAGAGTGTAAACACAGAGGCTGAATGGCCTTTGGTATAGGTGCAAAGCTAAGACTGTCTAACCAATGACAGAGCTCCTTACCTCTCACCGGCTAATTTGCATTGCTCCGGGATTTTGGAAATTTATCCATTTATTCATTATGATGTGGTTCAGCAGAAACACACACACACACACACATATATATACACATATATTAGGGGTGCAACGATACTCGTATCGATATTGAACCGTTCGATACAGTGCTTTCGGTTCAGTACACATATGTATCGAACAATACAACATTTGTAATTTATTTTATCAACTTTCCTTCTGACGATGCTGTCTGTGTTGAGCGCTCAGTGAATCTGTGTTCGACTACTCCGCCTAGGCTGCACTGTCGAGCACAGATCCACTGAGCGCAGCGCAAGCTAGCGAGACAGAAGCTAAGCTCGTTGCAACATGGCAAACTGAACCTCCCCCACCCTCATTCAGATCTGGCCTTTGGAACTATTTTGGTTTTCATGTGACGTATGACCCTGAAGGTAAGCGAGTCATGGACTAAAGTAAAACAGTATGTTGGATGTGCCATGCAATGCTCAATTACATAGGTGGGAGCTAGTGTGTTAGCGCAGTTAGCTCGTTAACGTGTTGACGCCGTCCAGCCCCACGCACGGGGCGATCCGCGGTCGCTCTTTAACGGAGATTTGCCGTGTTGTGGCGTTAAGGTCATTTCAGATTAACGCTGACAGCACTAGTGGGAACACAACGAATATGACTGCACATTTACTCCGACATCATCCTGGTGCAAAGACAAGTGGAAGCAGACAAAACAACAAGCACCATGCTACAAACTTTACCCGAGTCATTTAGACAGCCGTTAGCACAGGATTCTCCTTATGGGGACCTGATATGTTTAATATGCTGCTGAGAATATAGCCCAGAAGAAGCGTATAGTAGAGCTTTTATTTTGAAAGAGCCATTTCTCTGTAATAAACTCTCTTTTCCAAAGATGAGTGATTCCTCCATCAGATAGATTTATTTATTTTTTATTACTTTGTTGTTTCAGCAACATTAAATTTAAAAACTGTACTTTTGAGTTAAAATATATATTTATAATTTTAATAACTGACAAATTAAAAAGGCATGAACATTTTTTTGTATCGAAAAAATATCGAACCGTGACACCAAAGTATCGAACCGAACCGTGAATTTTGTTTGTCGTTGCACCCCTAATATATTTGTATATATGTGTGTGTGTATTTATACATCAATCCATTTTCTTGCTTATGGAGTTCAGGGCCTGGGACCTACTCCATGTCAGCTTTCAGTGTTTATGAACATGAACATTATGAACTCATGACTCCCTTGGGAAGCCTATGGTTTTTCATAGGCAGGGGATATTTGTTTTATCACAGTTCATTACCAAACAGAGCAGGGTTCTAATTGATTTGTGGCTTTTAGGATATTATGTATAGGTGTGTAAAAGTGGAGTGAATATAATTACAAACAGCAATGCTAGTGGAGTGATGACAGACAGGGCGGTTGGGGGGTGGTGAACAGTTTGCCAACAGTTCTCCCCTGTAGAGAAGGACATCTGCCATTTCTTTTTCCTTTTAGTCAAACAATTCAGGTAGTGATGAAAGAAAATCAGACTGTGGCAGTGCTTGCAGCAGGTAACGGAGTGATAATGCAGAGTTTTTACTGCAGTGGACAGTCCCTAGTGTGACCATCGCTGGAACCAACCAGCTGATTTACACCATGGCAGCAGTCATCAGTGAAGTTCTTGGCTGCAACATGAACAATCTCAAGTAGCAATGCTACTAAACTTGCTGGAGAACTTTTAGTTCAGGCCACTTGATGAGTTTCACACAGTACTGCATATTATTTTATTAGGTTGGCACAAATGTAGGATTGTGTTTGTGATATCACGATGTATCTGTTTCCTTTTCATATTACACTAAAGAGATCATCGCCTACAAGCCTCTGTAAACGAACAGCATGTCTATAAAAGCCCATTCATCATCCGGCCCTCCTGCTCAAACACAACCATGTAGCGCTCATCCCTCCACCCGTCTCATTCAGCATCCACACACATGTTGCAGGGAACGGGAAATAGAGTAGAGCAGCAAAGCTTGATTTTCTTTAGGATTGGTTAAACTAAAAGACGTTGACAAGGAATTTTAAGGGTTTTAGGAAGCATAAAACCGAAATCAGTTGTATTGGATACGAGTATAAATGAGTGCTTAGGCTCATGCAAGAAAAAACATCTTAGACAGGATATGACAAAACGTACTGTGATACAATTCTTCATTACTACAGCTCATTGAGTGCTTTTGTAAAAAGTCAAATCTGTGTGCTCCATTAAACCCTGTAGAAGTTGTTTCGAATGCTGACAGTGGACAAACAAAGTTGTCATTTAGCTTAAACATTAACAGTAGAAAAGGCCCGATAGGAATCTAACATCCTTGGAATCAAGCTGTGGGAGTGAGTTTTGAAACCTTTCTGTAGGACTGCTTTAAACTTGCCTTCTTGGTGATGTGTGTCTGATGTCTTGTTTGACTTGAGCAGATTCTTTACGTGCTTTAAGTTTCTAACACATTTGCTTTAACCAGTAATTGAAACTGCTGAGTAGGAAGTACTAAAGTGGGTGTTGAGCATGTTGGGTGTGTCCTTATTACCTGTTTCGATGTTTTCTTTTACTTGAAAGCGTTTCATGAATATGAAATGCTTCTGCGTAATGTTAAACGTTATAAAATATTCTTATGATTTAAACTCTGTATTCATGGCTTATTCTTTCCTGGCCTTTCCTGTAAGCACTTTTATGCTCGGTGGTAAAATATCACAGAACAGTTTGGCGAGTGTCATACCGCCTGGATTAGTGGCTCAGCTGGTAATTCAGAGATTTATGTAGCTTAGTTTGCTGTGTCATGCTGATTTGGGGAGACTGGACACAGACCTGAGTCATTCTCTTCTGGGTGATCACAGTGGTTACTCTCCTCCCTTCCTCATCTCACCCTGCAAAGAAATCTTTGTTGTTCTGCCTTGACCTCTTCCTCTGTGTTAGTTTGCTGTCCTTTCATTAGCTAGCTTTAGGACTTCTCCTCTCCTCCATGAATGTATCCCCACTAATCCCATTACATGCTTGTCCTTGTCCCACATTTATCAAACATACTTTTTAAAATCAAACAGTTAGAAATGACATTCATTACTTCATTATGTAACATGTCCCTGTGATCTAAACAGCCTGTTAGCCCTCGGAGCACATTTAAGTAAATTGAAATAATTGTGCCGATAAATTGGATTTGAAAGCTCTTATTCTAATTTTCTGTTTTGATGATATTTGGGATATGCTGTTTATGTAGAACAGCTAAATCTAGTTCTTTATATTCCCATATAAATGATAAACACATATTATTTACAAAACACTGCCCGGTGGACGCCAAAGGACGGCCTGTTTTGATTACGCTGGGATCTTTTTGGACTGCACATTTTTGGTCTACGATCAAAGCTGCCACACCACGCTGGATTAATCTCCCAGTAGCTGAGTTTATGAAGTCATAAGAAAGGAATGTCCCACACGTTCCTGCTGTTACACCATATTTGGACTGGGACACCTTTGCTAACCTCTGTTGCTCAATGACACACTGATTTGAATCTGGAGGCGCTGGCGACATATTTGCAGCAGTGTGGGTTCACAGAGGCTGTTTAGACTCTGAGCATGTGACACACCAGTAGCGTGCCACACTGGGCCTCTCGGGGTGGCGTACAGTGTCACTGTGTGTGTCTATTTAAGTGTTTGTCGTGTAAATGAGGACAACCAAGATATGTGAAGTATAGAGTGGTGTACCACAGTGACAGGTTAATGTCAGTGTGAGTGTGTGTAGCAGTTTGTGTGGCCAGAGAAGGTCAGCAGCCTCCAGAGGACAAAGCGCTTGTGTTCTTCCACAATCGCCCGTTTGATCAGACAGATCATTTGGCATCTGTCAGGCTAAAAACAACAACACAACATGAAACCAAGCATACGCTCTGCAGTCCTGCAGCTAACTCCTGACAGTCTGT
Source organism: Maylandia zebra (assembly GCF_041146795.1). Lineage (NCBI taxonomy): Eukaryota > Metazoa > Chordata > Actinopteri > Cichliformes > Cichlidae > Maylandia > Maylandia zebra. The sequence goes on along the minus strand of NC_135168.1, from coordinate 12,219,961 downwards.
CTGCTGTAGGCTGAAGAAATCAGGGGCTCATTCATCTGCACCTGTCAGCGTCTTTATGCTAACAATAGATCAAACAGTATGTGTCCACAGGATGTGTAATGTTGAAGGTTACCGTACATCCTTATCTCCAGCACTGAGAATCAGTTATCACTGATCGCTGTCTCTGCTTTGTTTTGACATGTTTCATATTTATATATTTCATATTTATAAGGTAAATACCCTACAACATTACAGAGAAGAAGAAGTAACCCCAGGCTCGGTGAGGGGCAGCCATCTGCCGTCACCAGCTGGAGGTGATGAGTGGAAGACTCGATAGGCCACTCTTATTTTCATCCACTGCTTCGTTACCTCGACACGATGTTTTGGATCATCGTCATGCTTGAACATCCATCTTCATGGGACGAAGGTTCCTCGTCACAGTACGATACGCGCTCCTGTCTATTGGCCCCTCCATGCAGGGAGGTCATGTTGTGCTCTTAGCAGAAAAGTGACCCATGTTTCCACCGCTTTACTGTGGGGGTGGTGTTCTTTGGTTTTTAGTGATTGTGAGGACGTTTTCACAGACAAACCGTCACAAAAAACCCCATTAAGTGCCAACATAACATAAACCTGTAGTTTTAAAAATAAATAACTACGAATTTTCAAAAACTTCTTAACAGAAAATCTGTTTAAACAAAAAGGTTTTGAAGTGCTTTTTAAAAGAATGGACAGAGTCAGCTGTAGACTGGTGCAGAGCCTTGGTGGTTTCTCTAATCCAGCACAGAGGCCAGTACATTAATCTAAATGCAATGATGGAAACGCATTGATAATTTCTTCCAGTTCAGCAGAGGAGACCATGTTTCACAATTTAGAAATGTTAGGAGTGAGATAAAGATTTTACACAGTTGAAACTCAGAGAAGACTCAAACATTACACCAAGATTTTGAATGCTGAACTTAGCATGTGAACAAAAATAGAATAGAATAGAATGCATTTTATTGTCACTACACACATGCACAATAAGCTTCAGAGCATCTCCTGTTCAGTGCAGACGTGGGAAAGAAAGGGGGGTGAGTTGCACAGTTCTGCAGCACTATCTACAAATATAGAAACAAAACATAGTGCTATATATTACAGTGTGGGTTACTGCACCTAAATTAAGTGTTGCACAGTGGTGATGATAGTTGTGTAGTCTGTGTATAGAGGTCCTACATTGGGGGGTGGAACTGTGTTTATCATGTGTGAGTTCAGGTTACGGGTGGAAAAAACTGTTGTGAGTCTGTGGGTCTCCTTGCTGATGCACCTGTAGCGCCTCCCTGAGGGAAGCAGGTTGAACAGGTTAGAACCGGACTGGAGCTGTCATGGATAATGCTTGCTGCTCTGCTGAGGCAGCGGGAGGAATAAATGTCCATCAGGGAGGGGAGGGGGCAGCCGATGATCTTCTGTGCTGTCTTGACCACACTCTGAAGCCTCTATCCGCCTTAGTGCAGCTGCCGTACCATACCGTGATGTCAGCAGCAGGTTGGAGTTCAGCTTGTACTTCCTGAAGACTCGCAGGAAGTGCAGCCGCTGTTGGGCCTTCTTGACGACCGCTGAGATGTTGTCTGTCCAGGAGGTGTCAGCAGAGATGAGGACACCAAGGAACCGGGAGGTGTGGACCCTCTCCACACACTCCCCGTTGATGTAAAGGGGGGCCAAGTCAGTGCCTCCTGACGTTGACAATGACCTCCCAGTCCCAGGCTGTTTTCTGAACACCATGCTGCCAACTTCAGGACTCTGTATGCTGATTCTTTCATCCGGGCTGGACTTCTTATTCTTGACTGAAACTTGGCTTTGCCCTGGTGAGTTCTTTTCTTTCTCAGAACCAACCCGATTCACCTTTCTAAGCTCACCCCAGTCCACTGACAGAGGTGGAGGGCCAGCTTCAGTTTTTAAAAACAAATTCACTGTGGTGTGCCTCAAGGATCTGTGCTCGGCCCAGTTCTTTTTCCTTGTACATGCTGCCTTTGGGAGTAATACTTAAAAAATATAACATTTCCTCTCACTGCGACGCCGACGACATAAAAATTTATTTCCCTTTGACATCAGATGTCTCTACGTCTCTGGAACCCCTGTTTGACTGTCTAAATGAGGTACAAACGTGGTCACGTCTCTCACACTGAACGAGGATAAGACAAAAGTTATAGTTTTTGATAGTCACACCCCGCTGGAACAACTTACTGATGCCTTAGGGCCCCTTGGTAGCCATCTCTCACTCACTGTTAGAAACCTTGGTGTTTTCCTGGACAGCTCAAGAAATCGACCTCCTCTGTGGTAAAAAACTGTTTCTACCAGCTGCGTCAGATATCTAAAGCAAAGCCATACCTCCCTTTGAAGGACCTTAAAAAACTCATTCATGGTCTTATCACTTCCAGATTAGACTACTGTAATTCTCTCTACTCGGGCCTCCCACCTTCCTCTATTCACCGGCTCCAGTTAGTTTGAAATGCAGCTGCGCGTCTCTTAACTGGAACTAGAAATTATGCCCACATCACACCAGTTTTAGCCAACCTACGTTGGCTCCCTGTTGATTATCGTACCAATATTCAAAATTCTTTTGCTTACCTTTAAAATTTTAAACAATTTATCTCCCAGCTATCTATGCGAGCGCCTCCATTTGTGCATCCCTAATAAGGCACTTAGATCTTCCAATCAAATGCTCCTGACGCAACCGAGGTCTCATCTGAAGTCCAGAGGGGATCGGGCCTTTGCTGTCGTAGCTCCCAGACTCTGGAGTAACCTCCCTCTTTATATTCGTCTCTCCGAGTCCATGCAGTCTTTTAAATTGCGTCTTAAAACTTATTATTTTAGTCTGGCTTTTGATCCAAACTACTATGTTATTTCTATTTTATTTATTTATTTATTTATTTTGATAACACTTCTGAAGCGTCAGAGCTGTCCTTGCCTGTGATAGAGCTGACCTGCCATAGGACACTGGGAAGAGTGTAAATCCAGGCTGAATTCCTTGTGTTGGACAGTATTTGTGTGCAGCAGCAGAGCGCACAAATCAAACTGTATGTTTTGGTAAGCCTGGCCTTCTTGTACTGGATGTCAGTGAGCCAGTAGCTGGTGAGTTTATCACATTAACATTTTTACTAGCAATTTCACTAGCTGGGACCACATCCTCAGTTACGATGAGCGATGATGGATGAGGGACCGTGTACTGGTGCTGCAGTGTGGGGAAGGCCTCAAAGAGGACCGGCAGCGGCTCCTGGGGGGCATGAAAATGAGAACAGAAGGTATTGGTGAAGGGGGCATATATAAACTGAGGCGGCGAGAATGAGGTGTGGTCCCACTCCTGAAATTCAGATAATATCTACACTTAGAATAAACTGGGTCAAAGAAAAAGTGCCTCTGATTGGGCTGCTTTCTACAGTTGGCTGTGAGTCCATTGCAGGGCATCAAACATGGATAAGGGGTTGTTTCAACAGTAATTCTATGATGAAAAATTAACGAGGCATTTATCAGGATCTATATTTAATTTAATATCTATTTAACATATTTAATCAATATAAAGCTCAGTGTCTATTTCTTAGCTTGTAAAGTTGTGAAATTCATGGCAGATTCACTTCTTGGCTGTTTTGCGTTTTATTAGATAGTTGATAATAAAGAGTGTCTTTGCCTGTGGCTTTGTTAAGACTGCAGGTTTTTGTCCGCCTGACCTTTGGTGACCTTGGCGAGCTCAGGATGAACAGGCTGTCTGCTCTGTTTGGGTGTGATGCTGCCTGCAGAGACAGTCTACTCTCATGCAGACACAACATCTTTACTGATATAACGTGGTCATGGACTCTTCTCTGTTCTTCCGTATTAAATAATAGTAAAATGACTCTGCAGTTTTGATTCAAAATGCACCAGGTCTGCTCAGTCTGAATCACACCGTTAGAGCCAGACCAAATGATTGGAGCACCAATATTAGCACTCAAAGAGTCTAAGCAGTACCAGCTTTGGCCAGTGCAGGAGTGAACATGTAGATCCATGTTCTACTGAGCAGACACTGAGCAGAGGCAACATGCAGTAAATGAATTAGTGGTCTCCACATGTTTGCACCCAAGGTTTCCCTGCTTTTGTGAGCTGAGCTGTTTTAATATTTTCCATGTATTAGATGATACTGTCCAATGCTTCCAGGGCTGTGAAGATGGAAAAAATGATGTTGCAGTCGTTGCTGAAGTGTTGGTACCATTTGAAGGAAGTCATTAAAGCGCCAGAGTGAGCAGACAAGGCAAGCACTCAAAGAATGTGGAAGGCAGTCGGGGAAAGTTGCCATGGACGGACTTGATTCCTCCCAGCCCCAAACAGCTTTTATACTGTGGACAAAAATACATGAAAGTGTGTGTGTGTGTACCTGTTTAGATGTCTCTGTGGGGACCAAGAATTGGAATGTTACTATACTTGTGGGGACCAACAGTCATTTATGAGGACAAAAGTGCCTCACGAGTTTGACACTCACAATGTGGTTCTAGTGTCAGGGTTACAGTTAGGTTATGGTTAGGTTGAGTGTTAACCATCCATTATTGATGGTTACAGTGAGCGGCTAGGATCATGTCAACTAGGTGTCCTCACTAAGATATCAAAACTAGAATGTGTGTGTGTGTGTGTGTGTGTGTGTTAGTGAAAGGAACTGTAACTGGTCCCAGTAGCAGCAGGATACAAACGCCATAATGACACAGCTGCCTCTCGTCTGCCTTCCTCCCCTGAGTGAAATAAGACATTTGGGACCTTTGAATAGTTTTTTGAAAATATTTTTTTGTTTAAAGAAAGGAAAGAGAAGTTTAATCCTTTAACTATTTAACTGTTAGGTGTCAATCCCTGGGAGGGTTTCCCCCTTTTATTTGGCGTGGAGTCAGAATTATGGCTTCTCCACACTGTGGAAGTAGCTCTTTGACACAGTCGAGCAGTCATTGGTCATAACAGGATCATTTAAGACTCGATGATGAATAAGACTGTTGAAGTGCATGAGAAGGATCTCATATAAAACAGTCTGTGTCTGCTCCTCAATTCAATTTAATTCAGAAGAGCCCTATGAGTGCAAGATCAAGGAAACAGTTCACCCTGCCTGGGATAGTGTTACCAGGGCCCTGCCCTGGAGCCAGGCCCGGGGAGGGTGCCAGAAGCTGTACATCTGGTGGCCGGGCACTGGTCCATGGGGCCTGGCTGGGCACAACCCGAAAAAGGGACATGGGCCCATTCTTATGCAGGCCCACCACCTGCAGTGGGCGCCATAGGGGTCGCATGCAATGTGTGCCACGTGGCAGCCAGGATCAGAGGCCATGGCGGACGGATCCCCGGCTACCAAGACCAAGACTAGACTTAGTGTCTCATAGTCATTGAAGAACTCTGACTTGCTTCCTGTTCTAGTTGTTCTCTGGAAAAAAATCTGCAGGTCAAACAGGTGCACATACAAAGAGCACATTATTGATTAAAGCCTGGAAAACAACTGAGGCATTTGTCAGCCCGGCACGCTTGAAATGTCCAAGTGTTGAAAACAGTTTTCCATTCGTCACCTCCCCAATGTCCACCAGATGGAACGTGTTTCTAAGATCAAGCTTAGTGAAGATTATTGCTCTATGTAGTGGCTAAAAGCTCCAGCTGAAGCTGTTCTACAGTGGCTGGATGCAAAGCCCATTCACCATATAGCAGAACGTCTGTGAAGGTTGTCAGTCATCCAGGTCATCGTAGTCAAAGGAGCTTGCAAAGAAAAGCATCTGGACTTCTTTAAGTTGCTTGAAGACGTTTCACCTCTCATCCGAGAAGCTTCTTATGTTGTTGTACTAGAGACAACACACTCGTTTTGCAGGATCCACCTGTGTTATCGCACAGGGAGAATTGATGTGGCCATTCTTCAGTCCTTCTCTACCACTCCTCCTGAGTAAGTCTGCTCAGCTGCACTGACTTCTCACGATGTTCTTGATGAGGAAGCTGATCGTGACTTGTAGTTTCTTTCAGTATTCAGTTATGGCAGTGGTGTCCAAACCCAGGCCACGAGTGTCCTGCAGGTTTTAGACGTGTCCAGCTGATTTAAATGGCTCAACATGCCTTGAAGTTCTCCAGACACCTGGTAATGAACTAATCATTTGATTCAGGTGTGTAGACCCAGGGTGAGATCTAAAACCTGCAGGACACCGGCCCTCGAGGCCTGGAGCTGGCCAAGTTATGAAGCTAACTATTCTCAAGGCTAATGTAACAAGTTCTTCAAATGATTTCGTTTCATCCGTAGATACCAACTCATCTCTCAGGTGCTTACAGCGTGATAGAAAGTGCTTCAGAAGAGTCCAAAATGTTGCTGATTTAGATGTTCTGTCATGGCATAGGAGGATTCTGGATTCAGGAGCAGATGGTGCAGTGAAAATGTTTATTTACAAACTACAGAGAAATACATATGGGCTTGGATTAAATGGGTGGGCTTAGAGCAGGGCGATATGGCCAAAAATATGTATCGCGACATATATTTGAAAATTTGCGATAACGATATAACTGATGCGAGACAAAATACAACTCCACAACTTTACCAGCGCAAAAAGCCCATCAATTTATTTTCACTTAAACAAGCAGCTGTTTTTTTTATGTGCATTAAAGCTTTATAAAAATGTAACAGTGCAAATGCAAATTCCTCGCTGACAGTTTAACCAAAGGGCATTTCCAGTAGAAATGGGCTGACATATCCTGAGCATAACCATGTATAATATCCACTGAAGTTAAAAAGAGGTGCTTTGCAACATTAAACTGCTGTGTGCAGTACGTATTTTTCAGACCATAAGCTGCAGGGGATTATAAGGCACATTAAGCGAAACAAAGCAGTCAGATAAATCAAACTTTATTAAACTCATTCTTCTTGCTTCCTCCACTTCTCTACCATTGATTCATTAATGTTGAATTCTCTGGTAGCTGCTCTATTCCCATGTTGTTGCAGTATATTAATGACTAACCTCGTATTGTGGATGGATTATCTCAGTTGTTCTCCTGACTGAAGTTTGGTCCGTTTACAGCAGGGGTGTCAAACTCAAATACACAGTGGGCCAAAATTCAAAACTGGAACAAAGTCGCGGGCTAACGTTAATATTTATTGAAATATATTTATTCCTCCAGATATAAGAATGAATCTTTTCTTATGGACTCAAACACGTTTTGCTGAAAAACTGAATATGGAACAAGCAAAGCTTAATACTAAACAATATATATATTAGCTGTATAATACCAGTAGGCCAGCTCTGATAGTAATTTGGTATGGCTTCGCGGGCCAAATGTAATTAGGTTGCGGGCCAAATTTGGCCCGCGGGCCAGAGTTTGACACCTATGGTTTACAGCAGGGGTGTCAAACTCCAGGCCTCGAGGGCCGGTGTCCTGCAGGTTTTAGAGCTCACACTGGGTCAACACACCTGAATCAAATGATCAGTTGATTACCAGGCCTCTGGAGAACTTCAAGAGATGTTGAGGAGGTCATTTAGCCATTTGAATCAGCTGTGTTGGATCAAGGACACATTTAAAACCTGCAGGACACCGGCCCTCGAGGTCTGGAGTTCGACACCTGTGGTTTACAGCATCCTGCCATGCGATTGCATTTGTCTCTAACCATCAGGAACCCTCACGTTAACTTTTATCGAGTGGAAAAGTGTTAGTGTTCGTCCTCCAGCTTCACTGTGTTTATGCTAACATAGCTGTGTCGCTAGCGATCACGTAGCACATCATTATATAGCAGCTAGCCCAACTTCAGTAACCCTACAAACGTCACTGCTGTTTAGTTTTCTGTCTCCATTTATGTTGGAAGTGACAGCAGAGCTGTACGTTTTAATTTGTTCAGAAATCTCTCAGTCAGAACATGCTATATCATGCTTAGCCACTAGCAAAACCAGTGAGCTACCTTCCACTAACTTCCTGCTAACTTCCTGTTAACTTCTAAATCCGTTAAATATAATAAATTCTGTTTTCATGGATGCCTGGATGTTAAACTTAATTGTTACACCTGGTAAAGCAGCAACACTGATCGTTTTATTAAAGATGAAAGAATTTAGACCGTTTTTAACTCTCAGTGATGTCGCAGTGTTCGTTTGACTTTGGGTCCTGAAGGACGGAGTTTAGGACCCAGATTACTCCCAGATTTAAGAGCACCTTAGTCCAAAAAATATGGCAATAACGACGGCCGCTTGCATGTTCTACAAAAAAATGGTGCTTTGTTGTGTATCTGACGGACAAACACCAAACCAGTTCCACACCACTGAAGTTGCAGCATTTTTACAAACCAATTCTGGTTCATGTGTTTCACTCAACGATCCACTTTCCCCCTTCTCATTCTCTATCGCCACCATGTGGGTATGAAAACAAAGGCACTTTACCCATATTCTATCGCGATATTTCATTTTTTTATCGTTGCCCAACATTAAACCAGTATTACCGTGAACAGTATAATGTGGCACAGCCATAGGTGGGCTGGTAGGAAAGCTGTGGAGGGAGGAGAGAATGGGTTAGCCAGAGTCTAGAGTGAGATGTACACTTACAGAGAGAGTCGAAACCATCCTACCGGGCGATGTGGTGACAAGAAGCAGGTAGTAAGCGACGTAACAGGCGTGTCTTTTCCTCTGTAGAGCTAACACTCCTGCTGTTTTACTTCTGTACTCCTGTGCATACGTCAAGGATGTCACAATCACATTTTACAGCATCCATGTTATATTAGAGATACTTTAGTCCCAGCAAAGTAGTGTACTGTTGTTGTTTGCTCCATTGCAACAAAACATGCAATGATATTATACTGAATTGCACCAGTTTTTAGGACGTCTATCTTTTACTTTCTGTGGGTTTTTCACTGCTTCTCTGCGATCAGATGAATTGTGCACACTATTTGCTCTTCCACAGCTTTAGTTTTTAGTCTTTGAATGTTCCCATCACTTCTGTGATGACAAAAGTCATGATTATGCCATAGTCAGTCTATTTATATAGACCAAAGGCTCATCAGCAGATCCAAACCGACAGAAAGGCCACGGTTTCCTAAGAATAGAGCACTTACCAGTTATTCACATTGAAATGTCCTGTAACGTAGACACCGTTATCATGGTTTTGTTAACCTTAAAGAACAAAACTATGTGCCTGTTTAAATATTTATGGTCTGTATATACATTAATAATATTTACCATTAAAGGCAGTTTACTTTATACCTAGATCATCGATCACAGTGCATCGATCGGCTTCCTGCTTTACTTCCTCATTGATGACTGAGATGCTGCAATTAGTCCTCCAAAATATTAAGCAGGGTGCACGCCATCCCATCAGTTTCCATACTCCTGACATAGAGTGAGATTTCCTGAAGCCTTGCTATTTATAGCTGCAGGAGGCAGCTTCTAGCTTCTCCCTGGAGGAAGCTGTCCTTGTTTTTGTCTTCATCAAAAAACCTTAAAATCTAAAAATACAGACACCAGGTTCTTTGTTGGGCTTCTCTTTGTGGTTTGCTGTGGCTTTGCATCTGCTCTGCATCCCTGACCATCAATGTCACCAACATGTGTTCAATGATCAGCCAGTTCACCTCTGAGGGACTTTGGTCTATTCAAACTGGCTGAGATGCTGTGGCTTAAAAAGGCGGTTCAGACTTGAAAACCCTCCGATGGGCTGAATTATAACTCTAATAAGAATAAATAGCTACATTTACAACCTGCATGTTGTGTTTACTTGTGTTGTCTGTGTCTAATATGAACATTTTGTTGATGATCTGAAACATTCAAATGTAACATTTTTGGATTCATTCCTGTGGAGCTCAGGTCGGCACTCCCAGTCAGCGAGCCATGGCATGCATGTATGTGTATGTGGAGACATGTGTCTGTATGTACGCATGCATGTATTTATACATACATGTATGCATGTGCGTGTATGTTTGTATGGGTGTATCCGTATGTTTGCAGGTGCATGTATAACTTGTACATATCGTTCTTGTGTAAATGTAAATTTGTCTGTGATTGTGTAAATACTTCACACACATGGAGAAATGTCAAACAGCCTTTCATTGTTCTTGTAACAGTGACAATAAAAGCTATTCTATTCTATTCTATTCCTCTGTCATGCATTCTTGCATCTCTTGCCTGCAAGCACACTTTGCAGAGTGCACTCTGTAGTTTATTTTACATAATAGTTAATACAGTACTTGTATTTAAGTGTATTTCGGTTTATTGTTTTACATCTCATAGCACTGCAAACACTTATAAAGCATAAAGTTAAGAACCGATTAGTAATTAGGGATGGGTACCGGTGTCCGGTGACATAAACAGTGGTAACCAGAGTGAAAGGCAGCGCACATTTCGGTGCTTTTTTTTTTCCTGAGCTGTCATACACTTTAGATTCTAGCCAATCATTTTACGTTTCCGAGGATAGTAGGCGGGCCCAGGTACGTACGTTCTTTTAGAGCAGAGCTCCAGATTAAAAATGCCCAAGGCGAAGCGGTCAAAGTCTGGCTGTACTTCACAGCAGAAGATGCAAACTCAGCAGCAACAAGTGCTTTAAGCTGATACTGTGATACTGTCAAAGGAGGTAACACCTCGAATCTGATGACACACCTGGCGACGCATAGCATTTTTTTTAAAAGCCGAGAAATGCGCCGTATTTGATAGCTTGCTGCGAGACCTCACACCGTGCACATCTACTGCGGGTGTGGTGCCTGTTATCGGACCCGGAGTTAGCAACATCCCCAAAAACCTGAAGAGGAGAGTCCTGGCCCCTAGCCCTGCCAGTGTAGCAGAAATGATGAGGATGATGATGCAGCAGCAGCCGTTCTTCTCTGCCTGAGTAGCTTAATGTTGTTCGTGTGTAATTTACGTTGAGTAGGCTAACCACGTTATTACATTAATGCATGTAAGGTGAACTAGCAAACATCATCATAGCTACATGCGGCTGTCTTCTTGTTTGATGGCAGATACTCCCTTCACCCTGGCCAAAAAGGCTAAAATGACCAAAGAAAAAGTGGGAAACAGTTAAACATGAGAGGTTTTTGGACAAAGTTTGTGTTTTTTCCATTGTTTAAGCACTGCTTCCAGCCAAGAGTGATACCATATATGCCCCATAGCTGCAGAAAAGGCTAACATTGTTATCTTTTTACAAAAAAACAGTTAAACATGAGAGGTTTTTGGACCAATTTTGTGTTTTCCATTCTTTAAGCACCGGTTTGAGCACCGTTTAAGCACCGGCACCGTTTCAAAAGTAACGGTTTGGCACCGGTATCGGATCAAACCTAAACGATACCCATCCCTATTAGTAATAAGAGCATTCTTGTAGTTGCACTAAACTGCACGATAAATCATAGAAGTAATTCAGACAGGGAGTTTTACAGTGGGGCAAAAAAGTATTTAGTCAGCCACCGATTGTGCAAGTTCCCCCACCTAAAATGATGACAGAGGTCAGTAATTTGCACCAGAGGTACACTTCAACTGTGAGAGTCAGAATGTGAAAAAAAAATCCATGAATTCACATGGTAGGATTTGTAAAGAATTTATTCGTAAATCAGGGTGGAAAATAAGTATATATATATATATATATATATATATATATAAAATAAGTAACCTGCTCACCTTATTATTGTGTTTTTGAGCGTTTTCTTCTGCTAGTACCCCCCTCACAGTCTCCACCTTCACCATACGTCACCTGCAAGGTCACTGTCTTCAAAGGTGAAGCCTGAAGTAGCCCCCCCCCCCTCCATTATCTGATTTCACTGCAGCTTTTACGAGTCAGCCGTGCTATTTCTGATAGGCTCCCCTCTTCTCTCTGTGAGTGTCGCTCATAGAAAACTTGGACACATTAGCCGGTCATGTGAGCTGCTGCCTGTTAGTGCACACGCCGCTGCCGCCTCGCAGCAGCCTGGGATTCCTGATTTACTGCTAGTTCACTGAGCAGAAGAACAGCGTTTAATGGGGCTCTTTCCTAAAAGTCGTGGCCTGTGTGAGCGATCGTGGCGTGTAGTGTATGTGTTGTTGGCAAGCCGTCACAAGGGGGCGCCCTTCAACAACTTACCTTTGATTTGTGACTCATGAGCAAGAAAAGCATAATGTCAGATTATTAAATGTAATTCATCTTCATAGTAAAGGAGGAAACACGGATGTTTCTCAGTGACTCGTGTTTGTTGTGCTGTGTTTTCAGTCAGTTTGAGACAAGAAGAAAAGAAATGAGCAGGAAGCAGAACACATCACTGTTTGCTCCTCCTTTTATATAATAGGACTAATACAGCAGTGTTAGATATGTAAATGGCTCCAGCTGTCATAAACTAAGACTCAGGAAGTTCTCTGATTGAAATGCTGGCAGGTGATGGGTAACCCTCCCCAGCATGTTCCCAAGCGTTGCATACAAGCCACTGAAAAGTAAACAAGTAGATGACGACAGGCTGACTGTCTGTGTGGAGAATCAGTAGGAATACGATGGATGAGCACATGAATCTGACATATTTGGAACAACCAGGTCTCGTGAATGACGTCATTTTTACTCCACGTGAAGAGAAAAACATGTAAACAGATCGTGAGCATCAGATCTGTTTATGCACTGCTTCAGTTTCCTGCTCGGCACAATCGTGGATCCAAAGATGTCAGCTGACGGCCCCGCCTGCCTTTGTTGTCTCTGCCCAGCCTTCCTGTCGTTATCCGTGTTTTTGCTCCCCATCCCCTCTGCCCTGTTGCCCTGACAACAGACAGACACCTAGGTTTCCTTGGCGACGGGGCAGTTTCCTGCTTGGACGCTGTGACTGTAGCACAGAGTGTAAGATGTGATTTCAAAGCCAAACCTGGGGATGTGTGTGCTTCACAGCACGCGGCTGTGAGCGGTCCAGCCTCACAGGACACGTCGAGCTTTGTCTGGTTTGGATTTAAGGAGCTACAGGTTAGAGGAGCAGGGACAGAAATCGTCTGTCAGTGTCCCCGTGAAGCCATCGCTGATGTGATTACTGCTGTTTCACATCAAACACTGCAGTTTTCCAGCAGTGGAAAGAAGCTGCTTTTGCTGGCATCCTTATTGAAGTTTAAAGTTTACATATAAGTCATGCAGACCATCAGTGATGCAGGTGTGTGGCTGTGATTATGACAGTTGGACGGTTTCTCCCCTTCTTAGTCCAGAGGACGTGGACACGTTGGACTGACAGCAGCACTGTTCCCTCTTGTCCTCGGTCAGTTTGTATGTTATGTTTACATACGGCTTCTTCTTCTTTGTTGTGGATGCAGGGTGAACTGACATCATGCAGTCTGATGAACATTTCCCATCAAAGACCAGAACTGTGCTTTCCACAGATGAGAGCCGCTGCATGCTGAGCACATGTGGAAGAGGCTGCAGAGCATCGTGCTGCTGGAACCTCGTCAGCACGGCTGCTCTGGTGTTTCAGTGATGGTCTGGGGGACATCCCAACCACTCAGCATCCTTTGAGTCGCTCTAATAACAGCTACTTATTAATAACATTTGTGCACGAAGCTGCCACATAACACCTGGATTCTTGGGGTGTCTCTGCACCTACACAGAATGGTTTCAGTGATGGATGGAAGAACCCTCAGGCGATGCCTTGCGTTGGGTTCTGCGTCGACTGGACGCCTTGTGTCGGAGGTGAACCGTTTTGATTTAAAGGTTGATCGTAGCGCTCCCTCTGTGACTCCCAACATTAACTAGCTCACTCGTGAGCGAGAGAAGATCAGCTGTGATCCTGTCTGCTTCATGTCTGTCGTGCGTGCTCAGCACATATCGCAGGAACGTGAAATATTTTGTAGGTTGAGCACAACCAGTGTTCCCCAGTTTCATTACTGGGAGTTTGAAACCAGTGATTAGGCTGACCTGTACTGGCCTGATAAAGCACCGCTACTTGAAACACGTGTAAAAAGCTCGGTGTCTACATTGATGGTTCTTTTAAAGTGAAGAAGCAGGTGAGTGCAGTGTTCAGTCCTGCTTCTTTCAGTTAAGACAGCTGGCCAAGGTAAAGCCATACCTCCTAACGTCTTTGAGCGTGTTATTCACCTTTCCCTTACTTGCAGATGAGACTACTGCAATTCATTGTGTTATGGTCTAGATCAGGCCTCCATCCATCGTCTTCAGATGGTTCAAAATGCAGCTACTCGCCTGCTAACTGGTACCAAACGGAGAGAGCATATAACCCCAGTTTTAGCTTCTCTACACTGGCTTCCTGTCTCCTACAGGACCCAATTTAAACTTCTACTTTTTGTTTTTAAGTCATTAATGCCCGAGCCCCTCCTCACCTGTCTGAGCCCCTCTCTGCCTATGCTCCAGGACAAACCACGAGGTCCAGCTCAAACTAATGCTGTCCATCCCACAGACTAACCTCACATCCCGTGGTGATAGATCCGTCTCTGTGGCAGGTCCCAGACTCTGGAATAGTCTCCCCTTAAATATTAGATCTGCACAAACACTTGAGCAATTTAAATCTTTACTAAAGACACATTTCTATGCCCTGGCTTTTAACACACTATGACCCAAGCATTCTGGTCTTATTTGAATTAGTTTAGTTATTGTTTTAATTCTTTTACTGTCCTATTATTGTTTTTTACTGTTATTATTGTGTTACATTGTTGCTTTTTAATACCATTTTTATATTGTTAAGCACTTTGTGCAGCATCAGCTGTTTGAAATGTGCTATAGAAATAAATTTGACCTTGAAACCAAACCTCCTTAGGAAGCGATTTTATTTTATTTATTTATTTAGGACCGTGCATGTTAATGAACATAAATGTAAAAAGAAAAATTACATGAATGTAAACATGCCAGATTACAGCCAAAGGCTAATTTCCATCTTTAATGAGGCCGTGTATTAAGTTTCACACAGCATGGGTGGAACAGCTACTAACCATCACTGCAAGCTCGACAGCAGGAGCCGTCTTCCTGTCGCAGTATAGGTTGTTTCCATCGCTGCTGCTGTTCCATGTTGTTCAGCTCTTATTGTTACTGTAAGTCTCGTGTTTCTTATTTGTGTGAGGCTTTGCTCCTGCCCGTCACTCTGCTGCTGTTCCATGTTGTACAGCTCTTATTGTTACTGTAAGTCTCGTAGTTCTTATTTGTGTGAGGCTTTGCTCCTGCCCGTCACTCTGCTGCTGTTCCATGTTGTTCAGCTCTTATTGTTACTGTAAGTCTCGTAGTTCTTATTTGTGTGAGGCTTTGCTCCTGCCCGTCACTCTGCTGCTGTTCCATGTTGTACAGCTCTTATTGTTACTGTAAGTCTCGTAGTTCTTATTTGTGTGAGGCTTTGCTCCTGCCCGTCACTCTGCTGCTGGAGCACCGGGATTTCCCCAATCAGGACAATAACGGATGTTTCTGTTCGTTTCTGGTCTATACATGTTTTATATCAGAGCATCTCCCAGAATCTGAACTGATCAAAAAGTGCCGACATGTCCGGAGGGATTTTGGCCCACTGCTCTTTACAGCTGCTTCCACAGATTTAGTAAAGGAGGCTCTGGAGGCTGGCTAGCCCACTTCTTCTTCAGCCCCTGCTTTGTTTGCACCCATCCACGGCCACCACTGTGTGTTTGACTGTGGGGATGTTGGTGTGTCACACTCAGCATTTCTCAGCCTTCAGCCAATCATCCAGACGGTCAAACCTCAGACGGGCTTGTACATGCTAAACCGCGTGGGTGCTGCAGTAGTTCAATCCTCTACCAGTGTTACCAGTATGTGGTGACTGTCATCCACCTGCCTTCTCACCATTAACCAGCTCCTCCTGTGTGAGTTTCCTTTCCTATGATCATCCTCCGCCCATGAGGCTGACTGATCACATCATGGTCAGAACTGCTGCACCCACAGTCACCGAGCTTCATGCTGACGCCCTTTGCATCTATATGCTGAGAGTCCCACAGCCAGTCTGTGGGATCCAGGGTTGTAGAGGATCACACACTTCATTCAGGGACATGCAGATCTGTTCATAACTGATATGTTTTTTGTTCGATGTTTCTAAACTCAGGTAAAAATCAGAGACTGTTCATTTCTCTGTAAGTGAGCAAACTTATAAATTCAGCAGGGAGGATAATTGTTTCCCCGTCGTAGTTCAGTGTAGCTAGTCTCTTAACCCCCAACCAACCCGCTGCACCTCCTCCCTCCCCTCCCTCTCATAAAATATTGAGAGAGCCTGGCACTAGGCCAGACGCCCCCTCCCTCTCTGCCAGGCAGGCTGACGGAGCATGTGGCTGTGGGAGGGGCACGAAGGGCGGCTCGGCTGAGGAGATACAGTAACCATGAACATATTCGTTCTCTAAATGAACGCCACGAGTTGTTCCCACATCGAGCTGCTCTACTCTGAACTCATTCACACGAGCACTTTCTGCTCGAGTGCTTCCTCTGTTCACAGCCACACTCACGGATGCGCTGGAGAACAGCTCGGGTAAGAAGTGTGAACAACATGCTGGCATTTCATTCTACCTGCAGTGGTCAAATCAAGGCAGTGGTCAAATCTAGCTTCTTTCAGCTCAGGCAGCTGCAAAAACAAAGCCAATTCTTTCACGGCAGCACTTTGATCCACGCCTTTGTCAGCACTCGGCTGCATTACTGTGATGACCTTCATGTTGGGGTCAGCGCATCATATATTAGTCAAAATGCTGCAGCTCGTCTTTTAACTGGCACTCGAAAGTTTGAGCACATTTCCCCTGTTTTAGCTTCACGTCACTGGCTGCCCATTTCTTTTAGGATTCATTTTAAAATTCTTTTATTTACTTTTAAAGCTCTCCATGGCCTCGCCCCATCTCATCTCTCTGAGCTGCGACAGCCTCATACAGGCCAGCTGATCAGCTGCTCCTGCATGTACCCAGGACTGGGCGTAAACTTAGAGGAGATCCTGCTTTTGCTGTAGCAGCTGCAAACTGTGGAGCGAGCTTCCTTTGGAGATCAGACAGGCCTCTTCTTTACCTGTTTTTAAGTCTTGAAAACCCGCCTCTTTACCCTGAGCTTTGACACCACGTGAGATGTTGGTTTTTATTTCAGTTGTTTTTAGGTGATTCGATGCTGTTTTATCTTGTTTTGTTTTCATTTGATGTTTTATGTGTTTTATTTATTTATTTTGCTGTTTTCTGTTGTTCTATTGTTTTAACTTATTTCCCGTGCAGCACTTTGTTCCTGTGCTGGCTATTTTAAAGTGCTTTATAAATAAGATTGGATTGGATTGGACTGCCACCAACAGCTCTGTAACACACTGTGCACACAATGCTATCATTGTCTTTTCTTTTTAGCTGCTTTTACATTTTAGTTGCTGACTTCTGATAAACTGAATAAAACAGGAGAACACACAACCTGGAAATCTTCAACCACACACAAAATACATACGTTTCCCTGGTAAAGTACACAACCTCTGCAGTACCGCTGAGTTTTCTACAAGCGCACAAAGCTGCTACCAGCTCTGCTGCTGTGACCTGTGTTACCTGTGTTAGGCTCTTACATCCATACGATGGTTGAAGGACCGGCCGTGTCCCGTCTTCCTTCTGTGCATAATCGTGGCCCCTGGTGGAAGCTGACCCCGTTCTCCCACAGTGTTGCTGAAATGGTGAAACTGGAGCACGAATCGATCTGGGAGCTTTGATGAGAGATCAGCTGAAGTTTGACTGCAGCCTGATTCACTTTAGGACAACCAGTTTGCTTTGAATGTTTTTCTGCCTGATTCATTCTGATACACAAACACAGGCTGAACGGTGTCTGTGCTCCCACATCCTCAGTGTCTCAGCACCTCTGCATCCTTCACTCACTTCTTAGCATGCAGGACGTGTGTGTGTGTGTGTGTGTGTGCGTGTGTGTGTGGCACAGGGGAATGTGGGACTTTGTCCTGATGTGAATGTGTGTGTGGATCTTCTCCTCCCGGCCTATCACAGTGAGGAATGGAGGTGGTGTCAGTGTGGGTCAGTGTCACTGGGAGCTGTGGGCATCTCCACAGTGGGCCTGGGAAACTTTGAAAAGATGTTTTCTTCTTTCGGCCATAAAATCCAGATCTTGGTTTCCTCTTTGTGAGCACAACAGAGACTCCCCTTGTTTCTTACACAGCCCCCCTTTGGCTTTCATGCACACACACCCACTCAGGGAATAAAGTCACTGCAGCCATTTAGCTGCTTCTCAGCACTCGCTGCATAACCTGAGGTTGGTCAGCCGGTCGACTCGTCGTGCATAGTGACAAATGAGGGATTTCAAATATTTCCAAAGCGATGCATCAGGTTTCTTTGCAGATGAAGTGAGACGTGGATGTTTCACAGCACCAATGAAGATTGTGTTTAAGTGCAGCCGGGCGCACGCTCCCCCAGCGACGCCAGCTTCTTCTCACCGTGCAAACACTTTGATTTGAAATAGATTACAGCCGTGAGTGTTTGACTGTGATGGACTGGTGATGTGATCAGGGTCGCAGGTTTCCACCCGCCTCGTCTCTTTGCATGCAGTGAAGGAAACTATGCAAACTATGCAAGGTGTGCAGTAACAGGTCTGAACAAACCAGCAGCAAATAACTTCCAGTCTCCACAGGTTCAGTGCAGCTGGTGTAACAAAACGTTTGGTTACAACATATTAATGTTCGCACACTGCTGTAAAAACAGTTTTATTAAAATGAACGTGCACTTTTGTAGAAGCTCGTGGTGAACGCTCCACTGCCTTTGTTTTATTGTTACTATTATGTTGTGATGGGTTGAATCTAATTACTGTTTTTGCAATAGTAATCCCTTACTTTACTCGTTACTTGAAAAAAGTAATCGGATTACGCGTTACTGGAGCGTTGTTCTCCTGTGTAACAAAGCAGTGATAAAGGAATAGATGCTGATTTTATTAACTTGTGTCTTTGTGCTGCTGGATTCAGTCTGAAGCAGGCAGCAGTGCTGAACCTACCAGTGTAAATGTGATGGTGGAAGCAGAGGCCAGCACTTGGCAGTGCTAAACACAATAAAAGACTCACAAGTTCCTGCTCAAAGGTCAGCTGCCTTCAGATCAATCATTAACCTGCAGCAGGTTGTGGCCTGATGTGTTTGTAAGAGTTTCACTTTCAGGAGGAGAAGATTTAAACGAGTCACACAAATGTGAACTACAAAGTCTGTGACACACAATTTATGCAAACTGCATGAAATCTGACCTGAAGAAATCCAGTCTTCTGCCTGTTGTGGTTGTGACAGCTGCTCGTAGGAGAGTTTGTTTGTAGGAGGTGGAGATGTTCTCAGATCAAGTGCGTAATCGTCTCTTTGTGTAGACGCTAAAAGCTGTGAGCCAAAACTCTCTGCTCTGAAACTCTTCACTCAGTCCTCACGCTGAGAGTTTAGAGGCTGAACTTCTTGTTCCTCCATAACACTTTTCATGAAACAGCAGAAATGAGCTTGTGTTTCTCAGCAGTGCGCACACAGAGAACCGATCCTCTCTGCTCAGTCTGAACAAATCAAAGTGAAACGTCAGTGAAAACACAGCTGCTGATCAAACTGTGTCAGATTAATGCCTCAATGTTTCACTGTGACGTTAAAAAATACATAAAAATGATTTAAAGAAGTAGGAGGCAGGTTTTCACAATAAGAGCACTTTGTTTTTAATTCAGTTAATGTCAAACTGTCATCAACACCTCTGTGTTGTCTCCGTCTCTGAGCAGATTCAGGCATTACTCAAATAATAAAGGCTTTTTTTCACTATTATACTTTTCATTAGTCTCCAGGTTGATGATTATAAACAGAATTATTAAAGTTTTTATCATTTCAGGCTGAAAATCAACATGAATTTGGTTCTAATCAAAGAAGCTCCTTTAATGTGTGTCATTAAAATCCTCACACAGACTTAAAAAGGCGACATTAACATTAAAATAAATGAAAGAAGCTTCAGCTGAGAGCTTCATGCAGTCATCATCAGCAGCTCATAGCAGTCACAGCTCTTTATTACGCAGCTTTGCAGGAATTAAAGTGGCTGAAGTGTCAGAGTTTGTGTGAGAAGCTGCTTCATGGACAGCTGTACACACGTCTTTATTATTTCTTCATAAATCAAACACACAGGTTTGTCTGCAGATGATTTAAAGTGTGTCGTTGTGCAGTTAAAGCTGTTTGTGTGACGCCCTGACCTCCTGTGAATGAAACAGCCAATCAGATCCATCAGAGAGAGAGCAGGAAGTGTTGTGTGTTTGTGACAGAACAAGGAAACAGTGATGATGATGAACATAAAGGTCCTCTGATGTTTCCTGTTACAGTAACGCTTGTTCATCTGTTGCTCTCCTACACTTTCCTATAAATAAAGGAGAAAAAGTCCGTTTAGTTTCATTTCCTACAGCTCAGAGTTACACTTCACATTCCTGCTGTCACATCAAAAAGCTTCACTTTGGTCCAACATCTACATGTTAACATGAAACACAGACAGACTCAGAACATCTGGAACATCTGCACTTTGACCCAAACTGTTATAGCCAGAATATTTTCTGCATATTTCTTATGTTGGACCTGTTTGAACTGTAAACGACCTGTAATCATCTGTAAATGGTGTGAGACACACTGAGGCCACCTACAGGGCAGCTGGGGAACAGCAGGGATCTGAAATCATACGAGACGTTAGTGAGTGAGAAGAACAAACGGACTTAAGATGGCTCGAAGTGATCAAAGTTGATCTAAAACAGAAGATAAATCCACTGATTCTTTGTAAAGTTCATCTGCTGCTCACATGAATCCATGAAAGATTTATTTCACTGAATGTTTCTTCAAAGCTCATTTCAACCTGTTGAAGTCATGAATGAAAGTGCAGACTGAGAGTGGATCACATGATGTTTGAGGTGTGTCATGTGACATGTTCAGTATTGTCACACATGTCTAGATTGTCCCTGATATCATAACTGCTCAAACACTGATGATTATATTTGAAGAATTATTCCTGATGGCAGCAAAGTTTGAATGGAGCTCTCTGTCTGTGCTGATTTGTCGCCCTCTGGAGGTCAAAGCACAAACCTACAGGGCAGCTGGGGAACAGCAGGGATCTGAAATCATACGAGATGTTAGTGAGAAGTTAGAACAAACGGACTTAAGATGGCTCGAAGTGATCAAAGTTGGTCTAAAACAGAAGATAAA
This sequence comes from Maylandia zebra, assembly GCF_041146795.1. Lineage (NCBI taxonomy): Eukaryota > Metazoa > Chordata > Actinopteri > Cichliformes > Cichlidae > Maylandia > Maylandia zebra. The sequence goes on along the minus strand of NC_135168.1, from coordinate 12,198,968 downwards.
TCCAAAGCAGCATCAGATGAATGTTACCATTTCCAGTTACGGTGCCCTTCATCTAATATGGAAATGTGTTGTTTTTTTTTAGCCGTGTTGTTGTTCTTCCTATTGTGTTTAGGCCAGAGATGCTCTTCAAACAGCGGACAGACATGACCACATTACAAGAACATGGTGTGAGTCCGATTTGATATTCCAGTCAACGCTGAGAGACCTTAACCAGGAAGTCAGAGGTCAGCTGATGCTGCGAGCAGGAAGTGAACCAAGGGAAAGGTCCACTCTACTCAATCTCAAAGAAAATATGCTGGTATTTGTTGATGTTGATGGTACAATAAAAATATATAATATAATAAATAATAAAATATCATGTGATGATGAGATGTGTTGTTGGTGTTTGTATTTTCTGTAAATGTCTTTTTTAATGTAAATGCTTTGTTCCAGACGGACAGGGAATCAGTTGCTGTACGATGACATCATCTTGATGTTGACGAGGAGGGCGAGAAAAACTAGTTTTGTCCTGCAGATGGCGATCTTGCACCGTGTTCAGAGAGCCGACACTTTGATGGTGCTGCTCTACTCAGCTTACTTTAGCCTGGGTTGGACTCTATATGAGCAGCTTCCACTCTGGTTTCACTCTTAAACACACTTGTTTGATTTCACTTGTAAAAGTTGAAGAATAAATATTTTATTACAAAATTATTTGTTGATGCATTTTTTTAGGGTCAAATATCTTGTTTGATTTGAGGAATGAACTGTTAGGGTGGAAAAAGTGAATCAGGTTAAAATAGTGGTGCTTTATATCAGTGAAGATGTATAATGTAATTTAAAATGTTGATGATGGGTTGTAGTGGGCTTGTACTTACAAAACTGTCTCATTTTATTGGAACGATCCACAGTTGCATCCATTCACGGATGACATCTGACATCATTTGACATCTGGTCTGAACACGTTTGTACACAAGATGCCTCAGTTCTGGATGTTCCCACAGACTCCTCTGTGCACCTAAAGAAAAGGTCAAGGGTCAGCAGCACATGTAGTTGGGACAATTCTTCAGTCGCACAAACTACACAATCATTTTCCTCCAATGACGACTTTTCACTTGCAGAAATGGTCCTGTGTGATTTCCAGGCTGTGATATAAAAACTAGTTCCTAATGGCAGCGACTCACTCAGTAAACATGTGTTTCCTTCACCAACCTCACACACAGATCCAATAAGATCAGGAAGTGGGCAGTATAGTACAATATGTGTTATTCTGTGCTGCACTGCCCAAACTAAAGATCTGCTGAAGTGTTGGAAATGATCCAGATGTTTATTTTGGACGATACAGCAGAAGATCATACATGAAAGTGGAGATAACACAGAAGACCTGCAGCAAAGGTCAGAGGTCAGACTGGGCCCTGGATTCAACAATGAGCCAATGATCATCAAGCAGTGACTAAAGCAGAGGCCTGACGTTCTGACATTCATCACACAGTCAGAACAAATGTCTGCTGATGACTTCATCTCATGAAACGACTGATAGATGTCAGTTCATTGATCAGCTGAGCTGCTGATCTTCATCGTCACAGAAACATTCAGCTTGTTTCAATCAGTAAATAACTCCCACTACTCCCAGTTTGAACTGTTCCCACTCAAAATGCTGTGAGAACAATGATCATTGTAGGACTTCACAAACATCACGTGTTGTTTTCCACATGTAAGATCAGCAAACACACAGAAACTTCCTGTTGCCACACACGGCCTCTAAAATCTCTTCCACGCTTTCTGTCTGAAGTCCACTCTCTGTGTCGGATCCACAGGAAACAACAAGATCTTATTAACATGGTTTTCAATGTGTCTCCTTCCAAAAAGTCCAACCAATGAACAAATGTGTGTATTTGTGGAGGCCGAACAAAAGCATGACACATTTCTCTGTTTCTATAAACTGGAGTCAAACACAAACATGAAGAGTTTCACTGACAGACTCCAAAATGCCCCCACAGTGGATCAAAGGGAAATCCTACAGTGTGGCCAGAGACTCTTAATGGCTCCAACATCAACACATCCACAATGTTGGATCCAGTTCTGCCTCACAGAGTTACTAAGACACACCCTCTGCCAGCATCACAACAGCTCCACCTGCTTCACCTGCCTCCTCAGCATCTGTACACCTGAAGAGAAAAGAAAGGCTCCAACAGCTCAAATCTACAAAGGATTCATGAAGTTTCATCCAACAATAACATGTTTGCCTTCCACAGTGTGCTGTTAGACACCACTGTACCTCTGCCATTTCAAAAAGAGCAGCTTGGGAACATTTTGGCTCCAAACACTTTGTGTTTAAGTTCTTTGTTTTCTTTGTGAAGCCGACAACATCTGGAGCTTTGTGACTCATAGAAACATCATTTTGTTCTTTAGATGACAGCAGATTGGGACTGAATAATCAATCACTATCAAACCAATAAAGACAAACATGCTGATTTTACAGGAACTTTGTTGGAGAAGCTGCAAAGACATGAAACTGGTGGAGATCCCAAACCAGTTGATAGTGCTGGTTATTCCAAATAAAGCTGTTTCCCTTTGAGATGAAATGACTTTGTGTCCTGATATATAATAAAGATGTTGTTGTTTTTGAGCCCCTGTATTAAAAGTAGCTTAAAGTCAGCTTGAGTTTGATGTCTTTATGTCAAAGCTGCTCATGATGTTGAGCTGCTGATGGAATAAAAACAATATAAAAGCATGTAGTCCAGACTTAAATGCAGCCTGTTGTTAGCTGAGGTCCACACACAGTGTTTGACAGTGTAAAGTGTGTGAAAGGGCTGCTGGTGGAGCTCACTAGGATGAGCAGGTGACCACGAGGTGGAGAGCAGCTGGCCTGGCTTTGACCCGGGCCACGCCCCCTTTCTCTCTGCTTTGCTGTCACTTATCTTCACTGCTCTGTCCAATAAAGCTGAAAAAGGCCCCGAATCAAAGAAATCTGCTGCAGCCTCTGAAACGTCTTCTGTTTCCTTCCCGACGGCTTTTTCACCGTCAGCCCATCAGACAGTCCAGCAGCATTTATGATGATGTCATGATGTTGAAGAGGCTGCTACGGTGGCCTCCCATGACCCCCAGCCTCATCACAGCTGAGATGCAGACATTTGAAAACATTCAGCAGACAACTGAATAACAGTCCAACACAACAGTCTGTGTGCAGACACACACTGACCTTTCATATAGTCAAACACAGCTGGTTGAGTCATTTCTCTGTGAGTCTAAAGTGAATCTAGTATTTGAAAGTCCACTTCCTGTATTTGTTGTTGAAGACTTCTTCAGCTTCTTCTCAAGGACATCAGCTGCTTGTTTGGCAGCAGAGGCAGTTAAGAAGCTTCCTGAAAAACACTGAACAGTGAGTTCACTGTGGCATATGACAGATTCAGCTTTCTGTGTGCAAATGTGTCTGTGTCGACCTTTCAAATGCTGTTGAATCCAAAACATCAGCGGCTCCTCGGCTGCTCACTTCATGCACTTCTGTCTGTGTGACAGTCCAATGACATCACAGCTGTTTCCAGCCCCAGTGTCTCAGGACTGGACACCTTTAAACATGTCGAGGATCAAACAGCGTCCAGCTAAACACACATGAAACTATCAGAGCTGACAATCATTCCAATAACATCTAATGGTTCATGTATGTAGACACAGGACTACAAGGAAATGGCTCTCAGCATCTGGCTGTGGGAACACATGAGTCCCTGTTTGTGTTCAGATTGTGTGCATGTTTTAGACGTGTGTCACATGTAGAAACACAACAATCCCACAATGACACACAGATGTGTTTGACACAGCTGTGCAGCTGTAAGTTGTTTCTAATGATTCATTGAAGCTCTTCTAACATTCTGGAGACGATCAGTACATGAATCTGTTCAACACGACAACAATTTGACTTCAGTGTGAACGTTTGCATTAAATAACCTTCTTCATCCAGCTGACAGCATCTTCATCCTATGATGTGAACAGTTCCTCCTGTTGATGACAAACCTCTGACAGGATCTGCTTGAGGAGCTTTTTCATGTGCAGCTCTCTGAGCTCAGGGCTGAGCTGCTGTTTCATCTTTAAGAGCTGCTGCCTCCTCGCCGGACTTGTTCTCCTCTTCTTCTCCTAATGACACCATTTCTGCTTCATATTAAATTCAATAAAGATGCTGACATGTATCTGTAGCAACAACATCATTGAATCTGTAACAACTGGAGCCAAACCAGTGGCTCTGCTGGGATCACTGGTGAGCCAACACTTCCTTGTTGATGCAGATTTCAGGGCTTCCTTTTGCTCCTCCGTTATAACTGTTCTCTCTTCTCAACACATGATGACACAAAGGAATCAGCAGTGACAAAGATGATGCTGAAGAGAAGCACACACTTCACACATATAACAGACCAGTGCAGTTACACACACCTCTGCTCGACATCAGGCCTCAAACAAAGACACAAAACACTAACTTGACTCTAAACAGAAGAAACGAGCAGCTGTTTCTGTTCTGTGCTTATTTATATTTGACACACATGCTTCTCTTTGTGCAAACACACATCGCACTATAAGGGTAACCTCGCACACAATGATTGGACAGCACAGTGATGATGCTGGGAGATCCTATACGCAGCAACACAGAAACACTGAGAACTTTAAACAATGATGGAAAGTGTTATAAATGACTTGTTGGCCTCTGATCTGTCACAAACAGCTGAAACGTGTCTCTCATGAGTCACATGAAGGTTTTTGACAGAAAGGACAAAAAGTAGCTGCAGTCAGTTTGTGTCATTTTTATATTTATTCATCTGGGAGAAAAATCTGAGGGACATTAAAATGTGTTTTCAACAGAGACAAGAACATGAATATAACAGAACAGGTAAATGAACATGTTTCAAGTAAACAGCTGGACTGATCAGGTCCAAACACAGAGTGATAAACTTGTCAAACAGCTGTCATATCTTTATATAGAAGCTCTTTATAAATGCTGCTCACTGCAGTCTGTTTACTAATAATGTCAAAGTGTTAGAAACACAGAAACATCAGAATGGTCTTTGTTCACAGAAACCTGTCTGGGATCCTTTGTTGTTCTTTTGATGCAGAGTTACATTATAAATATAAAGAGTTATTTCAGAGTCTCATCAGTTTTCCTGCATGTCTTTATTTAACACATCAGCAGGGCTGAAGCTCTCATGTTAAACACACACTGATCTATGGACACGTTCATGTGTTTCTAACAGAACCAGGCTGTTATCAGCCTGCACTAACATTATGTCACACACACTGAATGTAACAGTGACAGTTTACATCATCACACAATCAGCTGTGATTGTTTCACTGTCATCAAACGAGTCAACAGGAAGTAGAATCAATAGAAACCAATCATTTCCTGACAGCATGTCTGATGGAAATAAGTGCAGATTATGTATGAAGTCTAACTGCACACAGTAACTGTGTTACAATAAGGACTTAACAGCGCCCTCTGCTGGAGTGTTTCAGTACTGCGTTAACTAGAATACACCACCTCCTCCTCACACCACCTGCTACAGCTCTACTCTTCTATGACTACAGTCATCCACAGCACTGATGTGAGGTCACATGGTTCATATGTAAGGAGCACAGCTGACCTCAGGTCAGTTTAATGACTGTGAGCAGCAGCTGTGTTATTGTCACTGTGACAGGGAGACACTCTCAGACACAGCGCTCATGTCAGCTTGTTCTCATGCAGGAGGATCAGGAGCTCCATGTTTGTCTTTCTGTTTGAATCATGATGTGTTTGTGCCATCAGAGTCTGTCATGAGTACTCAGGGTTTCACAGCAGCTCTTCTGGATGCTGACGAGGACTCCAACCTCATGTTTCACCTCTCTGAGCTTCTGATGTCTGTGAACACTCGTGTTTCTTCTCTGGGCTCATCTGGACAAAAACACCTTTCTGTGTTTGGCTGCAGCCTCATTCTGACTGACAGGAAGTGTGTTATCCATGAGCTGCACTTCTGTGAGGAAGTTTCCTGCTGTGTTTCCTGTCTGTGGACAAACACGAGTGTTCCAGCTGAGGACTTGGTTCCTTCCACCTGTCCATACAGGACATCACGCTGTCTGCAGCTCTGTAAATGCAGCTCCAGGTCCTTCCACGTGCTGCTCTGTATTTGTGCAGTTTGTAGTGTGTCCTGGGAAACGTAGCACACATGGTGTTCTTCTGCTGTTTCCTCCTTTCACTGAGTGTGAAACACTGACGCTGTGCTGTTGTTCACAGAGGGGAGCTGATTCTAGCTGCAGCTGGACTCTGTCATCTAACTGAATGTGTTGGTGCTGATCACGGGGCTCTGAGGGGGGAGCAGCAGGAGGACTCTGGATGCTGACGTCAGTGTATCTGTGGAAGCTCCCACAGCGTGTCTGTCATTCAATATTGTGCTGTATATTGTATCTATGCAAAGATGAACAGACTGTGTGTTCACTGGTCTCTGTGCTGCAGCTCTGATGTCATCATCACTCCCTCCTCCACCCTCAGCAGTCCCAGCATGCTGCTGTGGTGCACCCCACCCTCACTCTACACCTGAGCCACAGACCACACCCTCCACCTCAATATACACCACAGTTTTCTCTGCTGTGGAAATGAGATCAGGAGGAAATCATCATTATTATTATTTAATAAACGCTCACATTAATGTGGGCTTATTTGTTTCATATTAGAAACATTAGTTGAGTGTTTTTAGTATAAAATGGTCAAAGTCCCTCTTTTTGCTCCTCCCCTCACCTGTGGATGGGCGGTGCTGTTACCGTGGTGACAGCTTGGATGTGTTTCAGTCCTGCCTGGTTATCACTGCAGGAATCTTTCACATTTATTACAGGTAATAACTCTGATTTT